>NC_080029.1:95130814-95433844 GCF_030020395.1 Manis pentadactyla | reverse complement strand
TTCTCCCCCCCTTATCCCTCCCTACCCACCCATACTCCCCAGTCCCTTTCCCTTTGGTACCTGTTAGTCCATTCTTGAGTTCTGTGATTCTGCTGCTGTTTTGTTCCTTCAGTTTTTCCTTGGTTCTTATATTTCACAGATAAGTGAAATCATTTGGTATTTCTCTTTCTCCACTTGGCTTGTTTCGCTGAGCATAATACCCTCCAGCTCCAACCATGTTGCTGCAAATGGTTGGATTTGCCCTTTTCTTATGGCTGAGTAGTATTCCATTGTGTATATGTACCACATCTTCTTTATCCATTCATCTATCGATGGACATTTAGGTTGCTTCCAATTCTTGGCTATTGTAAATAGTGCTGCAATAAACATAGGGGTGCATCTGTCTTTCTCAAACTTGATTGCTGCGTTCGTAGGGTAAATTCCTAGGAGTGAAATTCCTGGGTCAAATGGTAAGTCTGTTTTGAGCATTTTGATGTACCTCCATACTGCTTTCCACAATGATTGAACTAACTTACATTCCCACCAGCAGTGTAGGAGGGTTCCCCTTTCTCCACAACCTCGCCAACATTTGTTGTTGTCTGTCTTTTGGATGGTAGCTATCCTTACTGGTGTGAGGTGATACCTCATTGTGGTTTTAATTTGCATTTCTCTGATAATTAGCGATGTGGAGCATCTTTTCATGTGTCTGTTGGCCATCTGTATTTCTTTTTTGGACAACTGTCTGTTCAGTTCCTCTGCCCATTTTTTAATTGGGTTATTTGTTTTTTGTTTGTTGAGGTGTGTGAGCTCTTTATATATTCTGGACGTCAAGCCTTTATCGGATGTGTCATTTTCAAAGATATTCTCCCATACTGTAGGGATCCTTCTTGTTCTATTGATGGTGTCTTTTGCTGTACAGAAGCTTTTCAGCTTAATATAGTCCCTCTTACTCATTTTTACTGTTCTTTTCCTTGCCCGGGGAGATATGTTCAAGAAGAGGTCACTCATGTTTATGTCTAAGAGGTTTTCGCCTATGTTTTCTTCCAAGAGTTTAATGGTTTCATGGCTTACATTCAGGTCTTTGATCCATTTTGAGTTTACTTTTGTATATGGGGTTAGACAATGGTCCAGTTTCATTCTCCTACATGTAGCTGTCCAGTTTTGCCAGCACCATCTGTTGAAGAGACTGTCATTTCGCCATTGTATGTCCATGGCTCCTTTATCAAATATTAATTGACCATATATGTCTGGGTTAATGTCTGGATTCTCTAGTCTGTTCCATTGGTCTGTGGCTCTGCTCTTGTGCCAGTACCAAATTGTCTTGATTACTATGGCTTTATAGTAGAGCTTGAAGTTGGGGAGTGAGATCCCCCCTACTTTATTCTTCTTTCTCAGGATTGCTTTGGCTATTTGGGGTCTTAGGTGTTTCCATATGAATTTTTGAATTATTTGTTCCAGTTCATTGAAGAATGTTGCTGCTAGTTTCATAGGGATTGCATCAAATCTGTATATTGCTTTGGGCAGGATGGCCATTTTGACGATATTAATTCTTCCTAGCCACGAGCTTGGGATGAGTTTCCATCTGTTAGTGTCCCCTTTAATTTCTCTTAAGAGTGACTTGTAGTTTTCAGAGTATAAGTCTTTCACTTCTTTGGTTAGGTTTATTCCTAGTTATTTTATTTTTTTTGATGCAATTGTGAATGGAGTTGTTTTCCTGATTTCTCTTTCTGTTGGTTCATTGTTAGTATATAGGAAAGCCACAGATTTCTGTGTGTTGATTTTGTATCCTGCAACTTTGCTGTTTTCCGATATCAGTTCTAGTAGTTTTGGGGTGGAGTCTTTAGGGTTTTTTATGTACAGTATCATGTCATCTGCAAATAGTGACAGTTTAACTTCTTCTTTACCAATCTGGATTCCTTGTATTTCTTTATTTTGTCTGATTGCGTGGCTAGGACCTCCAGTACTATGTTAAATAACAGTGGAGAGAGTGGGCATCCCTGTCTAGTTCCCGATCTCAGAGGAAATGCTTTCAGCTTCTCGCTGTTCAATATAATGTTGGCTGTGGGTTTATCATAGATGGCCTTTATTATGTTGAGGTACTTGCCCTCTATAACCATTTTGCTGAGAGTTTTTAACATGAATGGATGTTGAACTTTGTCAAATGCTTTTTCAGCATCTATGGAGATGATCATGTGGTTTTTGTCCTTCTTTTTGTTGATGTTGTGGATGATGTTGATGGACTTTCGAATTTTGTACCATCCTTGCATCCCTGGGATGTATCCCACTTGGTCATGGTGTATGATCCTTTTGATGTATTTTTTAATTCGGTTTGCTAATATTTTGTTGAGTATTTTTGCAGCTACGTTCATCAGGGATATTCGTCTGTAGTTTTCTTTTTTGGTGGGGTCTTTGCCTGGTTTTGGTATTAGGGTGATGTTAGCTTCATAGAATGAGTTTGGGAGTATCCCCTCCTCCTCTATTTTTTGGAAAACTTTAAGGAGAATGGGTATTATGTCTTCCCTGTATGTCTGATAAAATTCCGAGGTAAATCCATCTGGCCCGGGGGTTTTGTTCTTTGGTAGTTTTTTGATTACCGCTTCAATTTCTTTGCTGGTAATTGGTCTGTTTAGATTTTCTGTTTCTTCCTGGGTCAATCTTGGAAAGTTATATTTTTCTAGGAAGTTGTCCATTTCTCCTAGATTTCCCAGCTTGTTAGCATATAGGCTTTCATAGTATTCTCCAATAATTCTTTGCATTTCCGTGGGGTCCATCATGAGTTTTCCTTTCTCGTTTCTGATACTGTTGATTTGTGTTGACTCTCTTTTCTTCTTAATAAGTCTGGCTAGAGGCTTATCTATTTTGTTTATTTTCTCAAAGAACCAGCTCTTGGTTTCATTGATTTTTGCTATTGTTTTATTCTTCTCAATTTTATTTATTTCTTCTCTGATCTTTATTATGTCCCTCCTTCTGCTGACCTTAGACCTCATCTGTTCTTCTTTTTCCAATTTCGATAATTGTGACATTAGCCCATTCATTTGGGATTGCTCTTCCGTTTTTAAATATGCTTCGATTGCTATATACTTTCCTCTTAAGTCTGCTTTTGCTGTGTCCCACAGTAGTTGGGGCCTAGTGTTGTTGTTGTCATTTGTTTCCATATATTGCTGGATCTCCATTTTGATTTGGTCATTGATCCATTGATTATTTAGGAGCGTGTTGTTAAGCCTCCATGTGTTTGTGAGCCTCTTTGCTTTGTTTGTACAGTTTATTTCTAGTTTTATGCCTTTGTGGTCTGAAAAGTTGGTTGGTAGGATTTCAATCTTTTGGAATTTTCTGAGGCTCTTTTTGTGGCCTAGTATGTGGTCTATTCTGGAGAATGTTCCATGTGCACTTGAGAAGAATGTATATCCCGCTGCTTTTGGATGTAGAGTTCTATAGATGTCTATTAGGTCCATTTGCTCTACTGTGTTGTTCAGTGCTTTGGTGTCCTTACTTATTTTCTGCCCAGTGGATCTATCCTTTGGGGTGAGTGGTATGTTGAAGTCTCCTAGAATGAATGCATTGCTGTCTATATCCCACTTTAGTTCTGTTAGTATTTGTTTCACATATGCTGGTGCTCCTGTGTTGGGTGCATATATATTTAGAATGGTTATATCCTCTTGTTGGACTGAGCCCTTTATCATTATGTAGTGTCCTTCTTTATCTCTTGTTACTTTCTTTGTTTTGAAGTCTATTTTGTCTGATATTAGTACTGCAACCCCTGCTTTCTTCTCACTGTTGTTTGCTTGAAATATGTTTTTCCATCCCTTGACTTTTAGTCTGTACATGTCTTTGGGTTTGAGGTGAGTTTCTTGTAAGCAGCATATAGATGGGTCTTGCTTTTTTATCCATTCTGTTACTCTGTGTCTTTTGATTGGTGCATTCAATCCATTAACATTTAGGGTGACTATTGAAAGATATGTACTTATTGCCATTGCAGGCTTTAAATTCGTGGTTACCAAAGGTTCAAGGTTAGCCTCTTTAGTGTCTTACTGCCTAACTTAGCTCGCTTATTGAGCTGTTATATACACTGTCTGGAGATTCTTTTCTTCTCTCCCTTCTTGTTCCTCCTCCTCGATTCTTCATATGTTGGGTGTTTTGTGCTGTGCTCTTTCTAGGAGTGCTCCCATCTAGAGCAGTCCCTGTAAGATGTTCTATAGAGGTGGTTTGTGGAAAGCAAATTCCCTCAGCTTTTGTTTGTCTGGGAATTAATCCCACCGTCATATTTGAATGATAGTCATGCTGGATACAGTATCCTTGGTTCAAGGCCCTTCTGTTTCATTGTATTAAATATATCATGCCATTCTCTTCTGGCCTGTACAGTTTCTGTTGAGAAATCTGACGTTAGCCTGATGGGTTTCCCTTTATAGGTGACCTTTTTCTCTCTAGCTGCCTTTAACACTCTTTCCTTGTCCTTGATCTTTGCCATTTTAATTATTATGTGTCTTGGTGTTGCCCTTCTTGGATCCTTTCTGTTGGGGGTTCTGTGTATTTCCGTGGTCTGTTCGATTACTTCCTCCCCCAGTGTGGGGAAGTTTTCAGCAATTATTTCTTCTAAGATACTTTCCATCTCTTTTCCTCTCTCTTCTTCTTCTGGGACCCCTATAATACGGATATTGTTTCTTTTGGATTGGTCACACAGTTCTCTTAATATTGTTTCATTCCTGGAGTTCCTTTTGTCTCTCTCTATGTCAGCTTCTATGCGTTCCTGTTCTCTGATTTCAATTCCATCAATGGCCTCTTGCATTCTATCCATTCTGCTTATAAACCCTTCCAGAGTTTGTTTCATTTCTGCGATCTCCTTTCTGGCATCTGTGATCTCCTTCCGGACTTCATCCCATCTCTCTTGCGTATTTCTCTGCATCTCTGTCAGCATGTTTATGATTCTTATTTTGAATTCTTTTTCAGGAAGACTGGATATGTCTGTCTCCTTCTCTGGTGTTGTCTCTGTGATCTTTGTGTGCCTGTAGCTTTGCCTTTTCATGGTGATAGGAATAGTCTGCAGAACTGGGACGAGTGATGGCTGGAAGGACTTCCTTTCTTGTTGGTTTGTGGCACTGCTCTCCTGGGAGAACAGCGACCTCTAGTGGCTTGTGCTGGGCAGCTGCGCGCAGACAGGGTTTCTGCTTCCTGCCCGGCTGCTATGGAGTTAATCTCCGCTGTTGCTGTGGGTGTGGCCTGGCTTGGGCAGCTACTCCAAAATGGTGGAGTCACGTTTAAGCAGGAGCTGCTGGGAGGCTATTTATCTCCGTAAGGGGCCTCCCTGCTCCGTGCAGCCCAGGGGTTAGGGTGCCCAGAGATCCCGGATTCCCTACCTCTGGATTAAGTGACCCGCCCTGCCCCTTTAAGACTTCCAAAAAGCACCCGCCAAAACAAAACAACGACCACCAAAAAAAAAAAAGAAAAAAAAATTTTTTAATTAAAAAAAGAAAAAAAAAAAGTTTTTAATGAAAAAAAAAAAAAAGGTGGTTGTTCGTTTTTCTTTATTCTCCGGTGCCAGCCTCAGGCCTCTGCTCACCGGTCTTTCTGCCCTGTTTCCCTAGTATTGGGGTCCCTATCCCTTTAAGACTTCCAAAAAGCGATCGCCAAAACAAAACAGCAAAAAAGCAAAAAAAAAAAATGGTCACACGCTTTTCTTATGTCCTCTGGCACCCAGCCTCCAGTGCCTGCTCACTGTTCTTGCTGCCCTGTTTTCCTAGTATCGAGCGCCCTGCTCTCTGGCCCGGATGGCGGGGGCTGGGTGTTCGGCAGTCCTGGGCTCCGTCTCCCTCCCGCTCTGCCTGCTCTTCTCCCGCCGGGAGCTGGGGGAGGGGCGCTCGGCTCCCGCGGGGCCGGGGCTTGTATCTTACCCCCTTCATGAGGTGCTGGGTTCTCTCAGGTGCGGATGTGGTCTGGATATTGTCTTGTGTCCTCTGGTCTTTATTCTAGGAAGGGTTGTCTTTGTTATATTTTCATAGATATATGTGGTTTTGGGAGGAGATTTCCGCTGCTCTACTCACGCCGCCATCTACCACCCCTCTTTCAACATTTGTTATTTCTTATTTTTGAATGGTGGCCATTCTAACTGATATGAGATGATATCTCATTGTGTTCTTAATTTGCATTTCCCTGATGATTAGCAATGTGGAGCATCTTTTTATGTGTCTGTCGGCCATTTGTATTTCTTCTTTTGAGAAGTGTCTGTTCAGATCCTCCACCCACCTTTTGACTGGGTTATTTGTTTTTGGGGTGTAGAGGTGTATGAGTTCTTTATATACCTTGGATGTTAAGGCCTTAACAGATGAGTCTTTACAAATGTAGGGTGCCTTTTTGTTCTGCTGATGGTGTCCTTTGCTGTACAGAATTTTTTACTTTGATGTAATCACACCTGTTCATTTTTTATTTTGTATCCCTTGAACAAGGAGATGTGTTCAGGAAAAAGTTGTTCATGTTTGTATTCAACAGATTTTTACCTATGTTTTCTTTTAAGAGTTTTATGATTTCATGACATACATTTAGGTCTTTGATCCATTTTGAGTTTAGTTTTGTGTATGGAATTAGACAATAATCCAGTTTCATTCTCTTGCATGTAGCTGTCCAGTTTTGCCAATACTATCTATTGAAGAGGCTGTCACTTCCTCATTGTATATACATGGCTCCTTTATTGTATATTAATTGACCATATATGTTTGGGTTTATATCTGGGCTCTCTAGTCTGTTACACTGGTCTATGGGTCTGTTCTCATGCCAGTACCAAATTGTTTTGATAACTATAACTTTATAGTAGAGTTTGAAGTCAAGGAGCATAATCCCCCTAGATTTGTTCTTCTTTTTCAGAATTGCTTTGACTATTTGTGGTTCCATATCAATTTCAGAACTATTTGCTCTAGTTCATTGAAGAATGCTGTTGGTATTTTGATAGGAATTGCATTGAATCTGTAGAATACTTTAGGCAGGATGGCCATTTTGACAATATTAATACTTCCTATCCACAAGTGTGGGATGTATTTCCATTTATTGGTGGCTTATTCATTTCTCTCATGAGTGTCTTGTAGTTTTCAAGGTATAGGTCTTTCACCTTTCTGGTTAGTTTTATTCCTAGGGGTTTTATACTTTTTGATGTAATTGTAAATGGAGTTGTTTTCCTGATTTCTCTTTCTGCTAGTTCATCATTAGTATATAGGAATGCAACAGATTTCTGCATATAAATTTTGTATCCTGCAACCTTTTTGAATTCAGTTATTAGTTCTAATAGTTTTTTGGTGGAGTCTTTAGGGTTGTCTATTATATCATGTTGTCTGCAAACAGTAATAGTTTAGCTTCTTCCTTACCAATTTGGATGCCTTCTATCTCTTTGTCTTGTCTGATTGCCATGGCTAGGACCTCCAGTACTATGTTGAATAAAAGTGGTGAGAGTGGGCATCCTTGTCTTGTCCTGATCTTAAAGGAAAAGCTTTTCAGCTTCTTGCCGTTAAGTATAATGTTGGTTGTAAATATAATATGGCCTTTATTATGTTGAGATGCTTGCCCTCTATATCCATTTTCTTCAGAGTTTTTATCATGAATGGATGTTGAATTTTGTCAAATGCTTTTTCAGCATCTATGGAGATGATCATGTGGTTTTTGTCCTTTTCTTTTGTTGATGTGGTGGATGATGATGATGGATTTCCAAATGTTGTACCATCCTTGCATCCCTGGAATAAATTCGACTTGGTTGTAATGGATGATCTTTTTGATGTATTTTTGGATTCAGTTTGCTAATATTTTGTTGAGGACTTTGACATCTATGTTCATTAGGAATATCAGTCTGTAATTTTCTTTTTCTGTAGTGTCTTTGTCTGGTTTGGGTATTAGAATAATTCTGGCCTCAAAGAATGAGTTTAGAAGTATTCCTTCTTCTTCTACTTTTTGGAACCCTTTAAGAAAGATGAGTATTAGCTCTTTTTTAAGTGTTTGGTAGCATCTGGCTGTGAAGCTGCTTTGACATGGAGTTTTGTTTTTGGAGAATTTTTTTTATTACCATTTTGATTTCATTGCTTGTAACTGATCTGTTCAAATTTTATGTTTCTTCCTGGGTCAGTCTTGGAAGGTTATATCTTTCTAGAAAGTTGTCCATTTATTCTAGGTTATCTAATTTGTTAGCATATAATTTTTCATAGTATTCTCTCATAATTCTTTGTATTGCTGTGGTGTCCATTGTGATTTTTCCTTTCTCATTTCTGATTCTGTTTATATGTGTACACTCTCTTTTTTTCTTGATAAGCCTGGCTAGGGGTTTATCTATTTTGTTTATTTTCTCAAAGAACCAGTTCCTGCTTTCATTGATCCTTTCTATTGTTCTATTCTTCGCAATTTTGTTTCTGCTCTGATCATTATTATGTCTCTCCTACTGACTTTGAGCCTCATTTGTTCATCTTTTTCTAGTTTCATTAATTGTGGGTTTAGATTGTTCTATTTTCTTGAGGTAAGCCTGCATTGCAATATACTTTCCTCTTAGAACTGCCTCACTGTGTCCCACAGGTTTTGGAGTGTTGAGTTGTTGTTTTTGTTTGTCTCTATATATTGCTTGATCTCAGTTTTCGTTTGGTCATTGATCATGATTACCTAGGAGCGCGTTGTTAAGCCTCCATGTGTTTGTGGGGTTTTTTGTTCCTTAGCGTCATTGTGTTCCTGTTCTCTAATTTCTGTCTCATTGAGTATCTCTTCTACTTGCAGTAATCTGCTCTTCAAACCCTCCATTGTATGTTTCATTTAAGTTACTGTATTCCTCAGTTCTGAGTGGCTCTTCTTCAGGTTTTTTATCTCTTTGTTGAACTCCTCCCTGAGATCTTGAATACTTTTCTATAAATCTGTAAGCATATTTATAACTTTTAATGTGAAATATTTATCAAGAAAATTGGTTATCTCTGTTTCATTTAGCCCTCTTTCTGAGGTTCTGTCTTGTAGTTTTGATTGGATCAAATTCCTCTGCCTGTTCATTTTGTCAGAGATTCTTTATTTTTGTCCTTTGTATTAGATTTCTCTCCTATGCTTTCTGGTCTAAAGAGTAATAGCTTTATGAAGAAGGTGTGCTATGATGACCAGAAGCTCAAATTTCTTTACCCTCTGGTGCCTGATTCTATATTTCAGGGGCCCCAGTTGACATGCCATCTGTGGGGCATCTTCCTGCCTGGTTTCTGTAGTGGTCTAAGTCTGGGTGGGCAGTTTGCTTGAGCTGCTGTCTTTGTGATCAGCTAAGAAATCTCTGTTGAGCTCCCGAGTGGGCCCACCCTCTGCCTGGCCCGCAGCAATGGCAGGGCGGCAGGGTCAATGGGGTGGGTGGACCAGTGTGCCCTATCTGGATGCACAGCACCAGGTTTGGACACCCACAGGGAGGAAGGAATTCCTGGGGCTGGCTCCTCCAGGCACCTCTCTGGTTGGGCTGAAATGGAGCCAAGCAAGCTGGGAGAGTCTCTCTCTACCTCCCAGGCCACAAATTCTGACACTGACACTGGGCCAAGTGGGTTGTCTGTCAGCAGGATGCACAGGGAGGTGCCTTGGGGCTGTGTTGCCAGCAAAGTGAATGGAACGTCTGCAGCTCCGGAGAGTTTCCAATCTTGTTTAGCCAAGAAAGGGCTGGGGAGGTATCCTCCACCTGCCCTTTCTCCTGAGGACAGTTCCATCCAACCCTCATCACCTCAGGTACCACTCTCACTGCTGGCAAGTCTTTCAAACTGCCACCTCTGCTTTGGGTCTCAGGACTGTTGGATAGTGCCAGCCCTCCACACTGGCTGGAGTCTCAGCCTCCCAGATTGTTCCATCTGCCCCTGGTATCTGACCCCAATAATTACCAGAGCCTAATGTATTGTGGGTTCATGCTATCAGGGCAGATCTCCAGGGCCAGGTGCACAGTGCTCTTGGGCTCCTAGCCCCTCCCACTCCATTCCTCTTTCTCCCACCTGTAGGTTGGTGTGGAGGGAGGGCTTGGGTCCAGCTCCATCTCGGCTTTGCTCCCTCACCCTTTTCTGTGTGGTCTTCTCCTTTTCCTCAGGTGTAAGGGTTCTGTTCTGCAGGCTTCAGGTCATTTCAGGTCTAATTGTATTTTCCTCTTGTGTTTTTGGAAGGACATTTCCGTCTTGCCTTCCTATTCCACCATCTTTAGTCCGATAATCTCCCAATGATTGCCTCTTTAGCTCCATTTGTCTCTCCAGATAGAAAAGTTATTTTCTTTTCCCCATTTTCACCTATTCAAACATCAACAACTGAACTCTTTCTCCTTCTTTGACTTGGAAGACAGAAGATTGTGAAATAAAACTAAGAAACAACTTCTGGTAGAAATATTTTGTGACCAAAGTACATTCAGCAAGTAGGATATGATATAAAAAGTTGGTCTTTACTTAGAACTGACTGAGGAATGTGTATTTAAATCCATACAGTCCATTAGAAATTTCTGAGGGAGAATATTTTCCTATGTCTGAGTCATAGGACTGAATCTAAGCAGATCGTAGTGTTTCCTGAGCCTTTCAGTGCCTGCACCAAAGCATAAGTCTGGTTTCCATTTTATGTTTTCATGTTTAATGGGTTTTATACTACTGCAGTTTCTGTGATCATACTTGTCATTTTGTAAGAATCAGTACTAGGAAGAGACTTAAACTTCCCCCAAAAGATACATTACAAGTATGTGAAAACATATTCTCAATAAAACATTTTTTTTAATTTTCAAAATCTGCCCTTTAAAGTGTATGTTATCATGAGTTTTGTCAAATGTATACAGTTGTGGTACCACTACTACAATCATACAAAATATTTTCTTCATCCCAAGTTCTCACATGGCCCTTTACAATTAGTCGATTTCTTCCTCCCAGCTGATGAACCCTGGCAACCACTGATCTGCTTTCCATCACTACATTTTTTTTTCTTTCATAGAATTTCATATGAATAGAATTGTAGGATGTATAATATTTTGTTTCTGGCTTCCTTTACTTAACACATGCTGTTGAGGTTCTGCCATAATGTGAATATCAGTAGGTTTCCCTCCCCTCCGCCCTTTTATTGCTCAATTGCTTTCCATTGTATGGATATTCCAAAATTTGTTTATCCATTCTCCATTTGGTAAATATTTAGGTTGTTTCCAGTTTTTTCTTATTGTGAGTGTAACAGCCCCAAGAGCTCCTTCCTCCTTGTGGGTGTCCAAACCTGGTGCTGTGCATCCAGATAGGGCACATCAGCCCACCCACCCCATTGACGCTGCTGCCCTGTCATTGCTGTGGGCCAGGCAGAGGGTGGTCCCACCCAACAGGGAGCTCAATAGAGATTCCTTAGCTGATCACAAGTACATCCCTTTACAAGTCTTTGGTGGATGTGTTTTTATTTTCCTTATGTCAATATCTAGGAGTGAAATTGCCAGGTAATTTGAAAAGTATATGTTCAACTTTGCATTCTCACCAGTTCCACATTCTCATCAACACTTGGCATTGTCAGTCTTTTTCAGTTTAGCTATTTTGGTAGGTGTGTAATGACATCTCTTTGTGGTTTTAATTTTCAATTCCTTATGACTAATGATGTTGAACGTGCTTTCATATACTTACCGTCCATGTATATTTTAATGAAGTGTCTGTTTATTTTTTTTGTCACTAATTGAGTTGTTTGTTTTCTTATTATTGATTTGTTCCAATTGATTTTTTAAGTTAAAATGTATTATTATTATTTATTTATTTTTATTTTTAAGTGTATTCTTTATTGACATATAATTGATATATAATATTTTATTGGTTTCAAAAATACAACACAGTAATTCAACAGTAACAGACATTATTAAATCCTCATTAGAACTAGTATAGTTACTATCTGTCAACATAGAAAGATGTTACAGAACCATTGACTATATTCTCCATTATGCACTTCCATCCCCATGACCAATTATGTTATGACTGAGATTTTTATGCCTTTTTAACCCCCTCACCCACCCCACACACCCACAAGCAACCCCTTCTCAGTGTCTATGAGTCTACTGCTATCTTGTTCATTTTGTTTTGTTTTGTTTTTAGATTGAACATGTAAGTGAAATCATATGGTACTTGTCTTTCTCCACCTGGCTTACTTCACTTAGCATAATACCCTCTAGGTCCATCCATGTTGTCACAGATGTCAGGATTTTTTTCTTTTTATCGGTGAATAATCAATTATGTATATGTACCACCTCTTGTTTATTCATTTATCTATTGATGGACACTTTGGTTGCTTCCATAACTTGGCTATTGTAATAATGTGGCAAAAAACATACAGATGCATATCTTTTTGAATCAGGGATTTTGTTTCTTTTCGGTAAATTCTTAGAAGTGGAAATACTTGGCTGAATGGTATTTCTATTTTGAGTTTTTGAGGAATTTCCATAATGCTTTCCATAGTGGCTGCACCAATTTTCAGTCCCACCAACAATGTAGGAGGGTTCCTTCTTCACCACATCCTCAACAACTCTGTTATCTTGTGTTTGGGAGAGTAACCATTCTGACTGCTGTGAGGTGATATCTCATTGTGGTTTTAATTTGCATTTCCCTAATGATTAGCGATATGGAACATCTTTTCATGTGCCTGTTGGCCATCTGGATTTCTTCTTTGGAAAAAAGTCTGTTCACGTCCTCTGCTCATTTTTTTATTGGGTTATTTCTTTTCTTGGTGTTAAGTTGTATGAGTTCTTTATATATTTTAGATGTTCAGCCCTTATTGGATAAATCCTTTATGAATACATTCTCCAATACTCTAGGTTGCCTTTTTGTTTCACTCAGTGTCCTTTTTAGTTTGATGTAGTCCCACTTGTTCATTTTTTTATCCTTTGTCCAGGGAGAAGTGTCCAGAAAAAAAATTGATCATGCTTATGTACAAGAGAGTTTGCCTGTGTTTTCTTCTAAGAGTTTTATGGCTTCATGTCTTATATTTAGGTCTGTAATCCATTTCAAGTTTACCTTTGTGTATGGGGTTAGGCAGTAATCCAGTTTCATTCTCTTGCATTTAGCTGTCCAGTTTTGCCAACGCCAGTTGTTGAAGAGGCTGTCATTTTCCCCATTGTATGTCTATGACTCCTTTATCATATATTAATTGACCATATATGCATGGGTTTATTACTGGGCTCTATTCTGTTACATTGATCTATGGTTCTGTTCTTATGTCAGTACCACACTATTTTGATTACTGTAGCTTTGTATAGTATAGCTGGAAGTCAGGGAGCATTACATCTCCAGCTTTGTTCTTTTTTCTCAAGATTGCTTTAGCTATTCAGGCTCTTTGTGATTACATGTGAATTTTAGGATTATTTTCTCTAGCTCATTGAAAAATGCAATTGGTATTTTGATAGGAATTCATTCCTAAGTGATTACAGGTAATCCCCTTCTCAATCATTATCATGCTACTATTTTTACTGCCTATTATTTTTATCGTTTTATTACAGGAAATGTAAAATTTATAGAAACTAAACAAAATATTGTACTAAAACCCATATACCTCTACCTGGCTTCTACAATTATCAATGTTCCTCTTTTCTTGTTTTCTCTATACTTTATTGCCTTTTCTATCTACCACTTGATTATTATTAGTAGTAGTAGTATTTTAATTTCTTTTTTGCTGAATTAAAATTCATACACCAAAATACAGTAGCCCCCCTTAACCACGGACAATATATTCCAAAACCCCAAGTGGATGCCTGAAACTACAGATAGCACCAAACCCTATTAATACTGTTCTCTCCTATATGCTCAATTTATAAATTAGATATAAGAGATTAACAATCATTTGACAGTAAAACAGTTATAATTACTATAAAAAAGTTATATGAATGTGTTTTTTTCTCTCCCAAACTGTCTTATGTACTGTACTTACCCTTCTCCTTGTGATGATAATCCCTATATAATGAGATGAAATGAAGTGAATGAATATAGGCATTGTGACATGGTATTAGGCTACTATAGACCTTCTGATGATGGATCGGAAGGAGGATCATCTGATTGCAGCACTTATTGACTGTGGGCAACTGAAATTTTGGAAAGTGAAATCATAGATGGGGCATTGGTGGTGTGGAGACCACTGTGCACAAGTATTAGCTGTACAATTTTAAAAAATGAATACAAATGAGTGACCCACAACATAAACCTGTATCATAATGAGGCATTCCTGTCTCTCTAAAAGTTTTGTTGTGTCCCAGTCCAGTCTTACTACCTTCGTCCCAGTACAGGCAAACAGTATTCTGACTTCCTTCTCACCTTATTGCTTGTTCTAAAACTTAACATAAATGGAATCAGTCAATATGTACCATTTGTGTCTAGCTTCTTTCACTCTGTACATTATTTGGGAAAGTCATCCATGTTGTTTAGTGAATCAATAAGTCATTCATTATTATTATTGAGTAATGTTCTATGTTATGTTTCTACAATAGCTTGTTTATCCATTTTTCTGCAAATGTACATCTTGAACTGTTTCCACATTTGGCTATTGTGATTAAAGCTGCTATGAATATTTTGATCCAAGCCTTTGTGAGGACACATTCCCATTTTTCTTAGATAAATACCTACGAGTGGAATTCTGGGTGAAAGAGTAAGCATTTCAGCTGTTCACCGTGTAAGAACTTATTCACTATGTAAGAACTTGTTCGTTATGCTTCAGAAGATTGGAGACTGTTGAGAATTAGGCTTGGGGTGGATTAATGATTGTGCATTGAGTCCCCTATACAGAAGTTTATTGTTATTAACAACCATTTGATTAATAAATATGAAAGATGCCCTCTCAAAAAAAAATAAATAAGTAAGAGTAAGCATTTCAAAAGAAATTACCAATGTTTTTTCAAAGTGGTTATACCATATTACATTTCTACCAGCAACATGTAAGAGTTCCCATTGCTCCAGGTCCTCTTGCAATACCAATGCTAGTCTTCACATTTTAGCCATTCTACTGAGTATTTAATGATATGTCATTTTATCTTGGATTTCCCTAATGATTAATCATGCTGTGTATCTTTACATGTATTTATTGACTATGTGTAACTTAATATGCAGTGTATCTGTTTACATCTTTTGCCCATGGCGTAACTTGTTTTATTATGAGTTAACTTGTTTACTTGTTTTATTATCGAGTCATTGAAATTCTGAATATATTCTAGATACAAGTCTTTTGTCAAATATGTTTTCTGAATATATATTTTCAAATGACTTTCTCCTATAGTATGGCTTACCTATTCATTTCTTAATGTTTTAATAATAATCAAAATATTATTCTATGTTGTCCTCTAAAGATTTGTAGATTCAGTTTTTATGTTTAGGTTTATGATCCATCACAGATTAATTTGTGCATATGCCATGAGAGAAACGCTGAATTTGTTTTTTGTTTCTATATGTATATTCATTTGTCCCTGCACCATTTGTTGAGAACACTGTCCTTTCCTCATTGAATTGACTTGGCATCTTTATTGAAAGTTAATTTTCTATACTAACATTGTTTATTTGGACACTCTATTTTATTTTACTGATTTATTTGTCTGTCTTTATGACAATTCCATGCTCTCTTGATGAATATAACTTACAGGAAGTCTTGAAGTCAGGTGGTACAAGTCCAACTTTTCTTTTTCTCTTTCTTCAAGATAGTTTTTAAAATTCTAAGTTCTTTGAATATCTACATAAGTTTTTATACAAGCTTATCAGTTTCTACTGAAATGTCTGCTGGGATTCTGATTGAGATTTTATGCAACGTGTAGGTTAATTTTGGAAGAATAGACATTTAAAAATATTGGGTATGTCTTGGATATGTCTTTCATTTCTCTCAGCAGTGTTCTGTGGTTTTAAAAATAGAGGTTTTGCATGACTTATAGATTCTTATTTCTATGTACTTTATGAATTTTTATGTAATTATAAAAAATTTAATTTTCTTCTTTTCTAATCATTTGCTCCTACTAAATAGAAATATTATTTTTTAATCTTGATCTTGTCTCATGAGGTCTTGTGAACCTCAACCTCACTTTTAGCTTGATAAGTTTTTTTATTGTTGCTAATTCCTTAGAGTTTTTTCCTACAAAAAGTAATCCTGTTATCTCTGAATAGGTATGGTTTAACTTCTCCCATTCCAATCCATATACGTTTATTTATTTTTTCTTCACTTGCTGCAGTGGCCAGGTTGTCCAATAAAATGTTGAAGAGAAGTTGTAAGAGCAGACAGCCATTCATAAATCCCAATTTTAAGGAGACTTGTTAGGTACGATATAAGTTGTAGATTTTTGTAGATGCCATTTATCAGGATGAGGAAGTTTCCTTTTATTCCAAGCTTGCTAAGAGATCTTATTTTTTTATATCATGAATGGTTTTTGTAATTGGTCATATGTTTTTACTTTATATACTACAATGATGATATCCAACATATTACAAGGTTTTCCTTCTTTATTTTGGCACTATAGTGTATTTCATTGATTGATTTTTAAATTTTAAAACAATCTTGAATTACTTGAATAAATACCACTTGGCCATGGTGCATTATCATTTTTTATATTATTGCATTTGCTTTGCTAATATTTTGATAAGGAGCTTTGCACTGTTCATAAGGGCTATTGCTCTATTATTTCTCATGTAATGTTATTGTAAGTTTTTCCTATCAGGATTGTGCTGGCTTTATCATATTAGTTTGGAAATATTTTCTTCTCTTTTAAATGAAATAATTTGATTGGTATTACTTTTTGCTACGTGTTTTATAGAATTTATTAGTGAAATTTTGGTACAGAGAGTAGTTTAAAGGAACAGACTTTTAAGGATGAGTTTTCTAAATTGGTTCTGGAGTTTCTGGAATTGGTTCTCTAGTCTGATTAGATTTGAAGATGCTAATGACTCAATTTCCATAGTAAAGAGAGCACTGATAGTCCATGGTGCGGTCTGGCAATACAGATACAGTATCACCATTTGAATACTCCTACTGACACTTACAGAAAGCAAGGATCTGGATAGCTGGTTATATGTAATGTCAAACATTTTAATCAATCTAACAAATATAATAACACTGTCTTGTTGTTCCCAATGTTGTTGGACAAAGTAGGGAAAGAAAATGATGAGTTCAGAGAGTCAAGTTCCCAGCTGAAGTGCTGCATAAATGACCTGAAAGTTTCTATGTATTCCCTGAAGCAGACCCTTATCTCCTGTAGCTGAGCGTGGAAATTGCTGAGAATCAATCTAGAATCTCATCCCACAACTGGCTGGATTATAACACAAGAGTGTCTATTATTAAAGTGAGGGCATTAATTGGAAAAGAATGGGATCCTAAGTGTCACAAGGAGTGTGTGCGAGAAAACTCTGATAAGGCTAGAGACATGAAGCCCTAAATTCTGATGAGTTTTCTTTGCTAATAGAAGCAGCTTCTCCACCCAGTCTGTGGAAAGTAACTACATTGCCTGAGGAAGCAGTAAGGGCCTCCTCTGAGGCAGTTACCATACAAAACACTGCCAATTTTCCTCAGGATATACCTGCCACCCTTCCATCTTAGCTTCTAAATCTAACTAGACTCAAGTGTCAACTTGAGTGAGGTACAAGGTATAACCTGTGAGAAGCTGCACTACACTTTGAAAGAGCTCCTTGAGTTTTCTATCTTAAACAGATAAAAGCTGGGGAACATGTATGGGAATGGATACTAAGGATGTGGATATGGCAGAAGGAATATAGAGTTGGATCAGGCAGAATTTATTGATATGGGTTCACTAAGCAAATATTCTGTATCTAATGTTGCATCTCAGGGAGTTGAAAAGGGCTCTAACAGTTTGGTTGTTTGCTTGACTGACACTTGGACCAAAAGGTGGCCCACAGTGAGTTAGAAATGCAGGACCTGCCTTGGTTTAATACAGAAGTAGAAATTCAAGGCTTAGGGAGATTGGAATGTTAGAGTGGGTTGGTCATTTAAGACCTACTCATCCACGCTTCGAGGGTCTAAAAGACAAACGTTTCACAACAAGTATAAGAAGTAAATCTGTGAGGAGTGTCCCAGCATCCTTGAGGAGCTCTGTGTTTACTCTTCTCTGTGGGGAAGACCTTACATATGAATTCAAGTTACTGAATTGGGAAACTTAAATTCAATGGGAGTAATTTGATCTTGTGGTGGCAAGGGCCAAGTGATGGCACTCAAACACTAAAGGCAAGTTGGTGTGCTTATCATAATCGACAGCAGAATCAAAGCAGCAATCAGAATAGTCTGACTCATGTAGACTTATGGGGTTGGCTAATCAATCATGGTGTTACTGGAAATGAAACAGATAGGAAACCTACTAAATTCTTACTTGATTATGTAGAAAAGTTCAAGATAAAGTGAACAAAATCTAATCTGAATCATAAAAGCAGAGAATCATGACTCTCAATTAATTGCCAGAATTTAGCCAGTTTTTAAAGCTAGAATCCCTTGAATGCAGGGAAGGCCATCTTCCTTTAAGGAAGAACTCAGCCACACTGCTAAAAATGTATACTGTTAATCTTTCTCCTAGCCTTCCCCAAAGGCACCTGTACACTCTTACCAGGGTAATTCATTGGAGAAAAGGAAATAATCAGACTTTTCAGAGACTATTGGACACTGGATCTGAAGTGGTGTTAATTCTGGGAGACCTAAAATATCCTTGTGATCTGCCAGTCAAAGGAAGGACTTGTGGAGGTCAGATTATCAATAGAGTTTTAACGTAGGGCTCCAGTAGGTCCCTGAACCCATCCTTCCCAGTTCCAGAATGCATAATGGGAATAGATATACATACCAGATGGCAAAATTTCCACACTGGTTTCCTAACTATAGAGTGATGTTTATAATGGTGGGAAAGGCCAAGTGGAAAACCACTAGAACTTCCTCAACCTGGGAAAAGAGGAACCCCAAAACAGTGCTCTATTCCTAGAAGGGTTACAGAGATTAGTGCCACCATTAGTATAGGGCTGGTAATTCCCACCACATCTTCATCACACTCACCTATTTAGCCTGTGCAGAAGACAGATACATTTTGGAAAATAACTATAGATTATTGCAAGCTTAATCATATTGTGACTCCATTGCAGGTGTTGCATCAGATGTGGTTTTATTTCATGAACAAATTAACTCATCCCTTAGTATCTGATATATAGAGCTAATGATCTGGCAAATGTTTTTCCCCCATACCTATGAATAAAAGACCACCGGAAGCAGTTTGTTTTCAGCTGGCAAGGCGACAAATACACACTCACTGTTCTACCTTAGGGAATATCAACTCTCCAGCTCTATGTCATAATCTAGTTTACAAGGATCTTGATTTCCTCTCCCTGCCACAAGATATCACACTTATCCACTACATTTACTAAATTATGCTGATTTGATTAGTGAGCAAAAAATAGCAATGATTCCAGACCTATTGGTAAGATAATTTGCATATCAGTGGGTGGGACATAAACCCAACAAAAATTCAGGCACTTTACACCCCAGTGCACTTTTTTGTTGTAGGGTGCATTAAGATATCCCTTCTAAGGTGAAGGAGAAGTTGTTGCATCTGGTCCCTCTTATAACCAAAAAAAAAAAAAAAGAAGCATAATGCCTAGTGGTTCCCTTTGGATTCTAGAGCAAATATTCCTCATTTAAGTGTTTTCCAAACCGTTTACTGAGTGGATTCATGCCCCATTCACTGCTGAACCATGTTCTCCATGACATGAAGCAACTGGCTTGAATGAATGAGTGACCTTTTTTTTTTTTTTCTAGATAATTATTTTTTATTGAAGGGTAGTTGACAGAGTATTACATTGGTTTCAGGTGTACAACATAGTGATTCAACATTTATATACATGATAATTCTAGCTACCAACTATCACCATACAAAGTTGTTACAATATTTTGACTATATTCCTTATGCTATATATTACATCCCGGTTACTTATTTATTTTACAATTGGAAGTGTGTACTTTTCTTTTTTTTTTTGAGAGGGAATCTCTCATATTTATTGATCAAATGGTTGTTAACAACAATAAAATTCTGTATAGGGGAGTCAATGCTCAACACACAATCATTAATCCACCCCAAGCCTAATTTTCGTCAGTCTCCAAACTTCTGAAGCATAGCAAACAAATTCTTACATGGAGAAAAATTCTTACATAGTGAATAAGTTACATGGTGAACAGTACAAGGGCAGTCATCACAGCAACTTTCGGTTTTGCTCATGCATTATAAACTATAAACAATCAGTTCAAATATGAATATTCGTTTGGTTTTTATACTTGATTTATATGTGGATACCACATTTCTCTATTATTATTATTTTTAATAAAATGCTGAAGTGGTAGGTAGATACAAGATAAAGGTAGAAAACATAGTTTAGTGTTGTAAGAGAGCAAATGTAGATGATCAGGTGTGTGCCTGTAGACTATGTGTTAATCCAAGCTAGACAAGGGCAATAAAACATCCACGTATGCAGAAGATTTCTCTCAGAACAGGGGGGGTGAGGTTCTAAGCCTCACCTCTGTTGATCCCCAATTACTCACCTGATGGCCCCCCTGCGACTGTGCCTGTCTTAGGTTGTTCCTCCCTTGAGGAATCTTACCCGTCTCTGGCTAACCAGTCATCTTCCAGGGCCATACAGGGAAATGTGAAGTTGGTAAGTGAGAGGGAAGCCTTATTGTTTGAAAAGGTTAGCTTTATACTTCTTTGCATATTTATGCCCTGTGGCTTCTATGCCCAGCATTTGTCTTGAGGTATCTTTACCACTTGGAAGAATTATGATACTCGGTAAATTTGATATGAGGCACGAATTCTACTTAAGGGTTGTAATTAGGAAGGAAGAAGAAAAGCTATAGAAGTAGCAGGAGGAAGAAAACTTGGGAAGATTGATTACTTC
Organism: Manis pentadactyla; assembly: GCF_030020395.1. NCBI lineage: Eukaryota > Metazoa > Chordata > Mammalia > Pholidota > Manidae > Manis > Manis pentadactyla. Next base: position 95,413,031 of record NC_080029.1, on the reverse strand, counting down.
TTTGCTATATCTTCTTATAGAGTAACTTCAGCATGTATAGGTTTTAAACTACTAATTAAATTGCGCACACACATTAACATAATAGGAGTAAGGTTACATAACCAAAGCAGACCTATAATTACCAGCCATCTCCAGTGAAACCAAGAAAACCAGGTAGGCACCTTAGGCATTTGTGAAAACTTATCTATGATATAGTGAACATTGTACAACTGAACTTAAACAGTCTGAGAGAAATCAGACAAATTAAAACAACCCATTCCTGGGGACTGTTCAAATCCCATATGTTCTTTTAACAGTAAATAGTCTGTAGTTGTAAGATTTTGGAGTGCTACAACTTGCACTTCTCCTAATTCTTGGTTGAGTTACAACAGTATAGATCCAGTCAAATTTGTTGTTTTACTATATGCACAGGCCAGCTTAGATATCTCCTTCTTCATTCCCATGGCAAGTCCAGGAGCTGTTGGGATGAGTGCATCTACAGCTGTAGCAGCGTGTGGATTTTTGTTGGGGTTTTTGATGATCATCTTCTGGTATGAGTCTTCCAGAGAGTGCTGATGTTGGAAGTTCTTTTTCATATCGTATCTTAGTTCATTTTCAGGGTAGCCAAATTAGGCTTTGATCCTCTGTATAAACACAAACAGACCCTTTGCCTACACTTTTATATGCCCTTTGTACCATTGTGTAGAACTCATTGGAGGTCAACACACAGGAACTCCTTTTGTTGTTGTTGTTGTTATCATTAATCTACACTTACAAGACGAATATTATGTTTACTAGGCTCCCCCCTATACCAGGTCCCCCCCACAAACCCCTTTAGAGTCACTGTCCATCAGCATAGCAAAATGTTGTAGAATTCCTATTTGTCTTCTCTGTGTTGTACAGCCCTCCCCTTTCACCCACCCCACCATGCTTGCTAATCTTAATACCCCCCATGTTCTTCCCCCCCTTATCCCTCCCTACCCACCCATCCTCCCCAGTCCCTTGCCCCTTGGTACCTGTTAGTCCATTCTTGAGTTCTGTGATTCTGCTGCTGTTTTGTTCCTTCAGTTTTTCCTTGGTTCTTATACTCCACAGGTGAGTGAAATCATTTGGTATTTCTCTTTCTCCTCTTGGCTTATTTCACTGAGCATAATAACCTCCAGCTCCATCCATGTTGCTGCAAGTGATAGGATTTGCCCTTTTCTTATGGCTGGGTAGTATTCCATTGTGTATATGTACCACATCTTCTTTACCCATTCATCTATCGATGGACATTTAGGTTGCTTCCAATTCTTGGCTATTGTAAATAGTGCTGCAATAAACATAGGGGTGCATCTGTCTTTCTCAAACTTGATTGCTGCATTCTTAGGGTAAATTCCTAGGAGTGCAATTATTGGGTCAAATGGTAAGTCTGTAGTGAGCATTTTGATGTACCTCCATACTGCTTTCCACAATGGTTGAACTAATTTACATTCCCACCAGCAGTGTAGGAGGGTTCCCCTTTCTCCACAGCCTCGCCTACATTTGTTGTTGTTTGTCTTTTGCATGGCAGCCATCCTTACTGGTGTGAGGTGATACTTCATTGTAGTTTTAATTTGCATTTCTCTGATAATTAGCGATGTGGAGAATCTTTCCATATGTCTGTTGGCCATCTGTATTTCTTTTTTGGAGAACCATCTGTTCCGTTCCTCTGCCCATTTTTAATTGGGTTATTTGTTTTTTGTTTGTTGAGGCGTGTGAGCTCATTATATATTATGGACGTCAAACCTTTATCGGATGTGTCATTTTCAAATATATTCTCCCATACTGTAGGGTACCATTTTGTTCTATTGATGGTGTCTTTTGCTGTACAGAAGCTTTTCAGCTTAATATACTCCCACGTGTTCATTTTTGCTTTTGTTTTCCTTGCCTGGGGAGATATGTTCAAGAAGAGGTCACTCATGTTTATGTCTAAGAGGTTTTTGCTAATGTTTTTTTCCAGGAGTTTAATGGATTCATGACTTATATTCAGGTCTTTGATCCATTTTGAGTTTACTTTTGTATATGGGGTTAGACAATGGTCCAGTTTCATTCTCCTACATGTAGCTGTCCAGTTTTGCCAGCACCACCTGTTGAAGAGACTGTCATTTCCCCATTGTATGTCCATGGCTCCTTTATCAAATATTAATTGACCATATATGTCTGGATAAATGTCTGGATTCTCTAGTCTGTTCCATTGTTCTGTGGCTCTGTTCTTGTGCCAGTACCAAATTGTCTTGATTACTATGGCTTTTTAGTAGAGCTTGAAGTTGGGGAGTGAGATCCCCCCTACTTTACTCTTCTTTCTCAGGATTGCTTTGGCTATTCGGGGTCTTTGGTGTTTCCATATGAATTTTTGAATTATTTGTTCCAGTTCATTGAAGAATGTTGCTGGTAGTTTCATAGGGATTGCATCAAATCTGTATATTGCTTTGGGCAGGATGGCCATTTTGACGATATTAATTCTTCCTAGCCACGAGCATGGAATGCATTTCCATCTGTTAGTGTCCCCTTTAATTTCTTTTAAGAGTGACTTGTAGTTCTCAGAGTATAAGTCTTTCACTTCTTTGGTTAGGTTTATTCCTATCTATTTTATTTTTTTTGATGCAATTGTGAATGGAGTTGTTTTCCTGATTTCCCTTTCTGTTGGTTCATTGTTAGTATATAGGAAAGCCACAGATTTCTGTGTGTTGATTTTGTATCCTGCAACTTTGCTGTATTCGGATATCCGCTCTAGTAGTTTTGGGGTGGCGTCTTTAGGGTTTTTTATGTACAGTATCATGTCATCTGCAAATAGTGACAATTAAACTTCTTCTTTACCAATCTGGATTCCTTGTATTTTTTTGTTTTGTCTGATTGCCCTGGCTAGGACCTCCAGTAGTATGTTAAATAACAGTGGGGAGAGTGGGCATCCCTGTCTAGTTCCCGATCTCAGAGGACATGCTTTCAGCTTCTCGCTGTTCAATATAATGTTGGCTCTGGGTTTATCATAGATGGCCTTTATTATGTTGAGGTACTTGCCCTCTATTCCCATTTTGCTGAGAGTTTTTATCATGAATGGATGTTGAACTTTGTCAAATGTCAAATGTTCTTCTTTTTCCAATTTCGATAATTGTGACATTAGACCATTCATTTGCGCTTGTTCTTCCTTTTTAAAATATGCTTGGTTTGCTATATACTTTCCTCTTTAGACTGCTATTGCTGTGTCCCACAGTAGTTGGGGCTTAGTGTTGTTGTTGTCATTTGTTTCCATATATTGCTGGATCTCCATTTTGATTTGGTCATTGGTCCATTGATTATTTAGGAGTGTGTTGTTAAGCCTCCATGTGTTTGTGAGCCTTTTTGCTTTTCTTTGTACAGTTTATTTCTAGTTTTATGCCTTTGTGGTCTGCAAAGTTGGTTGGTAGGATTTCAATCTTTTGGAATTTACTGAGGCTCTTTTTGTGGCCTAGTATGTGGTCTATTCTGCAGAATGTTCCATGTACACTTGAGAAGAATGTGTATCCTGTTGCTTTTGCATGTAGAGTTCTGTAGATGTCTATTAGGTCCATCTGTTCTAGTGTGTTGTTCAGTGCCTCTGTGTCCTTACTTATTTTCTGTCTGGTGGATCTGTCCTTTGGAGTGAGTGGTGTGTTGAAGTGTCCTAGAATGAATGCATTGCATTCTATTTCCTTCTTTAGTTCAGTTAATATTTGTTTCACATATGTTGGTGCTCCTGTATTGGGTGCATATATATTTATAATGGTTATATCCTCTTGATGGACTGAGCCCTTTATCATTATGTGATGTCCTTCTTTGTCTTTTGTTACTTTCTTTGAGGTCTGTTTTGTCTGATACCAGAATTGCAACACCTGTTTTCTTCTCTTTGTTGTTTGCATGAAATATCTTTTTCCATCCCTTGACTTTAAGTCTGTGCATGTCTGGGTTTGAGGTGAGTCTCTTGTAAGCAGCATATGGATGGATCTTGCTTTTTTATCCATTCTATTATTCTGTGTCTTTTGATTGGTGCATTCAGTCCATTTACATTTAGGGTGATTATTGAAAGGTAGGTTCTTATTGCCATTGCAGGCTTTAAGTTTGTGGTTACCAAAGGTTCAGGGTTAGCTTCTTTACTATCTTACTGTCTAACTTGTCTCGCTTATTGAGCTATTATAAACACAGTCTGATGATTCTTTATTTCTCTCCCTTCTTATTCCTCCTCCTTCCTTTTTCATATGTTGGGTATTTTGTTCTGTGCTCTTTTTAGGAGTGCTCCCATCTAGAGCAGTCCCTGTAGGGTGCCCTGTAGAGATGGTTTGTGGGAGGCAAATCCCCTCAACTTTTGCTTTTCTGGGAATTGTTTAATCCCTCCTTCATATTTAAATGATATTCGTGCTGGATACAGTAGTCTTGGTTTGAGGCCCTTCTGTTTCATTGCATTATGTACATCATGCCGTTCTCTTTTGGCCTGTAGGGTTTCTGTTGAGAAGTCTGATGATAGCCTGATGGGTTTTCCTTTGTATGTAACCTTTTTTTCCTCTCTGGCTGCCTTTAATACTTTGTCCTTGTCTTTGATCTTTGCCATTTTAATTATTATGTGTCTTGGTGTTGCCCTCCTTGGATCCCTTGTCATCGGAGTTCTGTGTGCCTCTGTGGTCTGAGAGGCCATTTCTTCCCCTAGTTTGGGGAAGTTTTTGGCAATTATTTCTTCAAAGACACTTTCTATCCCTTTTTCTCTCTCTACTTCTTCTGGTATCCTTATAATGCGTATATTGTTCCGTTTTGATTGGTCACTCAGCTCTCTTAGAATTCTTTCTTTCCTGGAGATCCCTTTATCTCTCTCTGCATCAGCTTCTCTGCATTCCTGTTCTCTGTTTTCTTGTCCATTAATGGTCTCTTGCATCTCGTCCATTCTGTTTTGAAGTCCTTCCAGAGCTTGTTTTATTTCTGTATTCTCCTTCCTTAGTTCTTGCATATTTCTCTGTAATTTCATCAGCATGGTTATGACTTTTGTTTTGAATTCTTTTTCAGGAAGACTGGTTAGATCTATCTCCCCAATTTCCTTCTCAGGGGAAGATGTAGCAGATGCCGAAGCTGTCTGGGTTAGTCTTGTCTGGATCATATTTTTTTGCCTTTTCATGTTGACAGGTGCTATTGACTGTCAGCTGGGAGGGTCAAACTTTTCTCTTGCTACTGGCCTTTCTTTACTGGGACAACTGCGACCCCTAGTGACTTGTGTTGGGTATTTGCGTGTAGACTGGGTTTTTGTGTCTTGCCTGGCTGGAGTGGAGGAAGCTCCCTTTCTGAGGGCATGACTAGCCTTTGGCTGCTTCTCTGCTTTTGCAGCCCCTGGAGGGGTAATGGAATGGGGGGGCTGTTTGGATGTTTACCTCCGTGAGGGGTCTCCGAGCTGTTGCCCAGGGGGTTAGTGCGCCTGGTTTTCCCTGTAATTTCCAGCCACAGGGCTGTGACCTGTGTTGTTTTCGTCCAGCTGTTATGTCCCTTTTCCTTTAAGACTTTCAAGAAGCACTTGCTTTTCTTTGTCACAGGGGCATCAGCTTCGGAACCTGCTCAGAGGTCTTGCTGCCCTGTTTCCCTAGTTTCCAGCCCTCCACACATGCACTGTGTCTGCGCTCTGGTGCAGGTGACTGGGGCTGGGTGTTTAGCAGTCCTGGGCTCCCTCTCCCTCTCCCTCCCACTGGGAGCTGGGGGGAAGCGTGTTCGGGTCCCACCAGGCTGCAGCTTGTATCTTACCCCTTTCACCAGGCGCTGGGCTCTCGCACGTGTGGATGTAGTCTGGCTATTGTCCTGTGTCTTCTGGTCTCTCTTTTAGGATTAGTTGTATTTGCTGTATTTTCAAAAATATATATGTTTTTGGGAGGAGATTCCCTCTGTCCTACTCACATCACCATGTTGGCTCCGCCCCTAGAGTGACCTTTTGAAAGTAGAGTGGCAGCAAGAGCTAGGTAGCAATGCTTTGCAGAGCTGGGGCAAGGTTCTCCAGAAGACTGTATATGCTTGGAATAAGCATTCAATATATGGTGGTGTTCCTCCTATAGTCTGGATTCATGGGACGAGAAGTCAAGTTGGTTATACTTATAAGGCATTGGCTCACACTGTTATGGAGGCCGACAAATCCCAAGATCTGCAGCATGAATTGTCAGCTAGAAACTCAGGAGAGTTAATGGTGTAGGTCTAGTCCTAGGCAAAAGCCAGGGAACCAGGGAAGTTGATGGTGTAGTTCTTTTCTGAAGGGCGGCAGGCTCAAGACTGAGGAAGAACTGGTGTTTAAGTTAAAGTCTGAAAGCTAATGCATCCCAGTTTTAAGGAAGTAGGAAGTCAGGCAGAAAGAATTCTCTCTTACTCAGGGGAGGGTCCGTCTTTTTGTTCGACTCAAGCCTTCAACTGTTTGGATGAGGCCCACTCACAACAGGGAATGCAATATGCTTTACTCATTCCATAGATTTCAGTATTAATCTTATCCAAAAACACCCTCATAGAAACATCCAGAATAATGTTTGACCAATTTTGTTTAAGTTTGACAATTGTTACCAATGGGAAGTTTGGTCCAATAAGCTATTCTATAGAAGCCCAACCCCATATCATTTCTTATTACTCAAAAGGCTAACAATACAAGAATCACAAAGGTCTCCATTGTTTGACAAAATGTTTTTCGCAAGTATTTAACACTTATTTAGAACAATGTGAACAACACAGGAAGAGTCTGAGGGTCTTGCTTGTCTCTTTTTTCATGAGTTTTCTTAAATCACAAAGAGAAAAAATTTTGATTAGTCCGTGCATTTTCCATAGATATTTTATTAAAGAATTAGGACAAATTTGGGAAAGACACATTTTGGTGGAAAAAATAAGATGATGGGCAATCTATGAAATCCTGCCAAACACCAGTTATTTCTCACGCTCTCCTTCCTGGGTGTAGGGAGCTAAAAGAATCAAGGTTATACAAAATTCAGATGTGCTACTTTGATCGACAGGTATGACCTATTTCACCACTTTAAGTCTCCCAATATGTGAAAAACTGACATAAAAAGAATTGGGACCAGCTGTTTCTTCATTGTACCGAGGACCTAAAGGAGGAAATAGATAGATAAACTGCTACATTGGAGATTAAGATCAGCTATATAAGAAAATATTTTTCAATGTTGAGAGATTAAACTCCTGAATGGGTAACCAGCCAAAGTATCTGGGGGAATGTATTTAGGAGTGAATGTGCATGTGTGTGGGGGTATGTATGTGAACATGTGATTGATTGTATCTCTTCTGTGTTTAAAAATGATAGTGTATGTTTTTATCTTTTGTGAGTTTTTAATCAACACTGTCATAAAGGGTTGTGTCAAATATTTAAAAGATGTCATTTAAAAATAGGTCTTATTTTCTAGGATGCATAAGGAGCACCCAGAAGAATAATGTGGCAAAATCACACATCTCAGTTGTTTGGGACTTTGGGTTCTTCAAAGGAAAGGGTAAGTTCAATTAAGTGTCAATACTATTTCATATCCTTCTTCCACTACCCCAAAGCACTGTAGTTATTAGTCATATAATTAATATTTAAGAAATACTCAAATGCCAAAATTTTCTAAAATTGTTTAAGCCTATGCACTGAGGAAGTAAAGACTGGGCATCAGGAGAGCTTGTTTCAAGATCCAAGGCTGCAGGGCTACTGAAAGGTTATTCTCTGTGTGATGCTCTGAGCCACACCATGGGAGGACCTAATGGTGTCCCTGACCATGGGATGCTGGGGCGTCCTGTAATTACTAGGACTGAAGAACACTGAATGCTGCTCAGGTGGGTCTGTGAGAATCACCCTCCCTCTGCTAGACACACCCCGTAGACTTTCCAGCCTGTTATGAAATAACCAGGATGAAATTACTTAGGGAAATAGGGTCTGGGTCTGTGACTTTGACCACTTCCAAAACATGTGTCCTTAGGGCTTATCAAAGCCTGTTTATTTCCTCAATGCAAATGTCTTTGAACTAATTCAAGGGGAAGTGTCTAAACTGAAGGTAACTAACACCTACCTTTTCTTTTGCTCTCTGGCATGATACTAGTCTCCTAGGGCTGCTATAACAATACCACCAACACAGAACCTTACTTTCCCACAGTGCTAGAGGCTGAAAGTCCAGGGTCGAAGTGCCAGCAGGGCTGACTTATTCTGAGACGCTCTTTCTGGCTTGCAGATGGCCACTCACTTGGTGCCTGTTCGCTCGGTTGTCCCTCGCATGCAGGTGTGTGTGCCTTTGGGGTCTGTCTCTGTTCACATTTCCTCTTCTTCAGATTAGATTAAGGTCCATTCTCAGGGCCTCATTTTTAACTTAATCACATCTTTGAAGACCCTAACTCCAAATATAGTCACATGGAGTAGGACCACTCCAGTGACCTCATTTAACCTTTATTACCTCTGCAAAAGCCCTCCCTCCAAATACAGTTACATTCTGAGGTACCAAGTATTAGCATTTCAACGTATGAATTTGTAGAAGACACAATATAGCCCATAACAGTTGCCAAATCTATCATTAGACATTTTGGCACAATCACAAATATAACTAAAGATCTATCAAAGGAAATGCACATATGCCATGAAACCACTGAGAAACTGAACAAAATGTATACTCATCATTTTCCTGCCCTGCTTTATCTTCTGAATCTTCTCTGTTCTTTCCTTCCAAAGTGGAAATTTCTAAGCCAAGTTTTCCACATTGTAATGAATGAATAAAGTCATAGATTTCCCAAATGATGAAATGTCAATAGCTATTAAAACTTCAAAAATGAAAAATCGTCATGGAGGAAAATGCAAACAAAACAATGTTAAGTAAAATGACTATGAGACAAAATATATTACAGTCCAATTAACTACCTTATAAGTTTTATACAAGAGTTAAATTAGTTAATATATATAAAACACTTAGTAGATTTTTGGCATTAGATAGTGTTCAATACATGATAAATTTGATTATGTCTCATGTTATTATGTAAAAGAATTGAAGATTTTTATTGTTCACCTGGTTATCTTGCTCCATACTTCAGTATATGACCTGCAGTACTTAGTGCAGATTCCCTGGTATAGCATCCTCTTTCATACTCAACATCTCTACTGAGGCTAGAGTGTCACAGGTGAGTTTGATGTTTTAAGTCTAGCCTACTTATTAGACTTGAGAACTTCCTTAGAGGCTGCTTTGAGATTGAATTTGAGTGGAATACTTTTCTTCAGCATGCGCTATTGACCAGTCTGTCAAAAACACACTAGATACGAAGGACTTGAATTACACAATTGTTTGGGGAAGGCTCCTGCAGCTTGTACTATCATTAGTCAAGAGGAAGTGGTTCTTATATTAATCAGGCCCCCTAAGGATGCTGACAAGGATAATAATTCTTTCCCAATGCGCTGATATAACTCTCAATTGTTTCATATTAAAACAAGAGAGGAAAAAGGCTTTGGATAAGAATACACATTTTTAATAGAAGCTATAATTCTGTGTGAAGGGTTATCTGAATAGTTTGCACAAGAAATGAAATTATAGCACTTATGCCACTGATACAGCCATGGAGGGAATGAAGCCAAAGTCCTATCATCCTTTGCAATAGAGATTTGTAAGGACACAGTTAACCCTGTGAAACTTCTGTTCATCTGGCCATGAGTTTTGCTCTGAAAAATCAAACTGGTATTATTAACTGTTGCTTGATCTGACTACATAAACTTATAAGGAATAAACAGCATTATAGCCACTGAATCCTTCCAGGTATTAATATATATTTAAAATAAATGAAAAGTTACAAGCATACAAAGAAACTATAGCCTCATAGATAATTTTAGCCATGTTGGCTGGTTAGGAATAAATCGTAGTATAGTTAATACAGTTTACTTGGATCATCTTAATTCTGTGAGATATAAAATTCTTCCTCAGTTTATTTAAACATATCAGAAATGCATCACTTGCCTGGGCGATTTTTGGTCTTTCCATTCTCAAGAAAATTACCAGAGGCTTGAGCAGGGCTAAAGTTTGTTCTAGTTAGAGCCCTCCGGGGAGCAGAACTATGCCTCCTTGTTTAATATAACTACGTTTGAGTTCCTAGCCATTGCTGGAGCTCAAAGGGAAAATATAAAATCCCCAATCAATTTAGAAGCAGATTTGGACCCAGAAGATAGCCAGTTAATGAATCTCAACTTTTCAGAAAGTCTGAGTACAAGCAAGTAGCCCCCAAGGCCCCAAGTAATGATTGCTATTTCCATCTTCATCCAAGAGAGAGAAGGCTGGGAAAGCCTTCATTCTAAGAGTGTTTTGGGCCACTGGTTTTTATCACCCAGGTAAGAGCCATTTGCAATTAACATATAGAATCATAGCCTCTTAAAGCTAAAAGGATCCAGAGAGAAAATTTAATCTAACGCTCTCATTTTACAGATGAGGAGACTGAGGCCTATAGAGGTTTAGGGATTGTCTGAGGTTCCATGCTTGTTAATAGCTCAGCTGGGATATTGATCAAATGTACTATTTCTAAAATGCTTAATGGTACTTAAAAAACAATGGATTCACTTAAGTCACTTACACCATTATTTGTATAAGTTACAAAATTATATTTCAGCCCAGCTCCCTCTTGAAATAAATGAAAAGGAAAAATAAATGCAAGACTTTTGTTTAGATTTGATGCTGCTTTAAACTCTGCTGGTGAGTGTCTCATCTCTTACTTCTAAGAGCAGGAAGGGTAGGAATGGGGAGAAAGATGCTTGCCAAATTCATGGAGAAAAGAGATTGCTGGGCCTTGAGTATTTTTCCTTCAAAGGCAGAGAGCCCTTTTCTCATTTTGAAGAGCATTATCATTACTTGGCTTCTTGGACTTAGGGGGACCTTCTCTCTATTCTGACTATGGCAGATTTGGGAGACTGGCTGGCACCAAGTGCCCCAGTCACTTCTTGTTTGTACTGCTGTTCAGGTGGGAGAATAGGAAGGAGGCAGCTGGATAGGAAAAAAAATACACTGACTTGGCTATTACCATTTAATAAATTCCTAATGTCTTCTGGAGTCATAGCAATAAAATATTGAGACTATATATGTATATATATATGTATATAATGTATGTATGTATATGTTTATACACACAGTACACTTATATATATATATAAATTGTAAAAACGAACATCTGTGACACAGAGCAGGGTTATAAATTAGTTGAGCCAGTTTGATTACTGGAGTCATATTAGTAATGAGACTAGCAAGATATTCTACAGATTTAGAGGGTTTTGATGAAGTGGGTACCTTGTAGAAAAGCAATGTACTACAGAGTCATAAGGTCTTGGCTTCTTTGTATAACCCTTAACTGAATTAGGAATTTCATTTGAGAACAGTGGGTTGGAATCTTAGTCCCACATCTGGTCTCAAACCTGGAAGCTGGGATATTAGGCAGGATTTCTCCACCGTTGTTGCCGTTGTCTACTGTCCCCTTAGCACATACTGCCACAGGCCAGAGGGAGGGAAGCTTGTTCATGGTTAGGTCAGCAGTTTGGAGAGCATGCATCCATGTAGAGAAGGTAAGAAATTACTGCAGCCACTCAATTGCATTGCTTTCTCAGCTGTAAGTGGGGCTTCTCATTAATGAATCACACATACAGAATGCCAGGGTCTCAGCATTGATTGGCACTGATGGGAACTTCTTATGGTTGAAGGAAGAGCTATGGGAGCCATTTTCAGTCTGATTTGATTTGGAAGGGAGCTTGGACAATTTACATTTTCTGTGAAATTCTAGGGCAGCCTTACACACCACGTTTGCCCTCCAAATCACAAATAGGTTGCTGAGTATCTGTAGAAAAGTTTGTCGAATTCTTTGTAAGGTAGAAGGAATATCAGCAAGGGCTTCAATGAGATTTTCCTTTTTCTTCCAGGCATGGAAGAGAGTATTTGGATCTGCCTTTGACTATACTATGCACGCTAAGGCCTAAGGCAGTGTACAGAATTTGGCTATTCCTTTGAGATCATTCAACAGGGATTCAGTGCAAATTAGCCCAGAGGAAATTTTGACTAACAAATTTTGTTTAAAAAAATGTATCCTCTCATAAAATACTATTATTCCAACAAAATAGGCTGATGCAAAAGTTTACTCTTAGCTGCCTGGGAAGTTTTGCCCTTTAAGTAGAACTGATGTGTATCATTCCTCTTTTAGCCCAAAGAAAGAATCACTTGTAATTAGTTTTGCGATACATATTCGGCATTGGGTAATGGATGTTCATAGTGCTGATATAGTTCACACCTCTTCAGATCATGGAACAAATAGGTGAACCCCACTCCCAGAACACCCCAAGGTCATACTACACCTTAGAAAAGGTATACCTACTTCAAGTGAATGCATCTACACAAAGGCACACTGCTTTCACCCTCCACTTGCTCCTTCCAGTGCACAGACTATAAAAGTACATAACAGCCTTAGAAGCATCCTTGTGAATATTAACACCTCTATAATCCAACAGTGAGTCTGTGGGAGGAGTCTGGAATAAGCAAGCTGATCTTATATAGAAAATTGTAGGGCTCAGAGAAGAAGATGTAGAGCAGGCCCATGGGAAAGACACAATAATGACAATTTTTAGTAGAGGAGAGTGTAATAGAAAACTTGAGATCCACATTCCTGAAAACTATTTTTATTTTTATCAATACAACCTTAGGGTAATATGTTCTACAGTTGATCCACTGTTAGAAGTAAATACTTTCTTTAGGATTATGCAATTTGTTGCTGGAAATGAATGTGGGAATGATTTAGTCCTACTTCTTCATTTCACAGATAAGAAGTCATGTGTGCAGCTCAATGCTACATTGCCAGCTAATGCTGGAGCCTGGACTAAGTCCAGGTCTCATGACAAGAAATCCAATTTACATTCCATCCCTGCCAAGCTAAATGCCACAAGCACACAACCATTTAAGAGTTGCCTTTAGAACTGATATTCCGCTATTAGGTGACTGAATCCATTTTTCCTCTACCCATACCCTTCTCACACTAGTATTTAAATTTTCCCACAATAACATTTATTGGTCAAAATTTCCTCAGGGCTAATTTGCACTGAATCCCTGCTTAATGATATCAAAGGAATAAGCCAAATTCTATACACTGATTCTTACCCTTCTGGTCTTCATCTTTGCAAAATAAAGAATGATAATCTGATCTAGTCTTTTGAGGATAGTTGGTACTCACTGATGGCAATGGAAATAGCATGCCCTGTGGATTAGCTGATCTCTAAGTTTCCTTCCATTTCAGAATCTAGTTTTACTAGCACAGCAACCTATAGCACTATCTATATCTGATAGCGAATAATAAACTCTTCTGTCTAAAAGAGAGTTAATGCAAGATATACAGGGAGAAGGTGGTAGATACAGTTGTTAGAGGAAAAACAAAGAAAGCAGCAATGGCACATAGAAACCTACTTTTTACTAACCACTTTGACTCCCATTCTTGGATAAAGTAGAAAATATTTGGATTCTGGAGTTAGCCAAATCTTCATATCCTCTTTGAGTCTCAACTTATTTTAAAAACAGGAATAGCAATACATGCGTCAGAGGGCCATTCAAAATATTAAATGAGAAGATGTTTTAAAAGACAGGGCATAGTGTACATCACATAGGTAAATAACCAACAAATGGTAGCAAACAAGCTCACTAATTTCTTGAAAGGATTAAATAAGGTCACATTTCAGTGCTCCAGGTGCAACATTGACATCTATTTATAATAAATGCTCCTTTCGTCCCATGTGATTCTAGGAAACGTAAAGACTTTCTTTAAATACCTAAGTAGATTTGAATTTCCTGGCCTTCATTTGTTCATGTACTCAAGAAATGTTTAGTAAGCATCTGCTATGTGCCAGATTAGAATAGAAGAGAAATCGGAAGAATGCTTGGTAACTCAGAGTGAACAGTATGGGTTTCAGAGAGATAAGAAAGTAGCTAAATGGCATTTTAGTGTGGTGAGTATTATAATAGGATATTATGGTAGAATGCATGGTTATCAGAATTCTTGAAGGTTTTAATAGATCAAGAAGTATAATTTCCCCTTCCAGAAACTAATCACAAAGGCATACAATGCCTAAAAATTCCAAACCAGCTACTGCATCTAAATTGTATGTGAATGAAGACCACAGTGTATGTGAATGCAGAGAAGAGAGGAAATGTGTCTGGCTAGCAAGATTCAGAGATGCCCTTCATGGAGAAAACGAAAGCTCTCCTCCAACACCATCTGGCATAAGAAAGGTCTGAGTTAATAGTAAAATAGTATCTTGTGCATTTTAGCTTCCATTCTGATGTTTCCTATATTTCTCCTCTTTATAGATGAGACTGAAGAGAGAATATTAGCAGTATTCATCTATCCATTCATCCAAATCCTCACTCCTTATAAAGCATGCCATATGTGGAAGAAAAGCTTTAAAAATACATAATGCTTCTATTTTCATCCACTTCCATAAATAAGCAGTATAAATTATGCCCAGCCACCAAGTAATATTATTGAGCATCTGTTCATGGCATTTACATGTCTAAAGGGGCTAGGGTTTTTATCCTAGAATGGAGAAAGCCAGAAGTAGCATTTGTCACAGTTTTATTATTCAAAGGGCAGTAAACAACCATTTATTATACCCCCTTAGGAATGAATAAGAGAAAAGAAGCTTGCAACTGTGAGAACTTCTTAAATATGAAGTTACCAATAAAACAATGAAATAGCTATTTCTAATCCCTATCACTACATTTATAAACATATAGAATTATAGAACCAGGGTGCTCCGCCCTTTATGACAAAGGCAAAAATTTGGAGAAAACAATCAGAAACCTGTCTGAGAACCATGTTACTTCATAAACACATATTTTTTTAAAGTTGTCTGCAAACACATTTTCCTCAATAGCAAGTATTCATTGAGTAAATGGCATGTTATTAGTCCAAGTGCTTTGAAAGCTTATAAAATTCTAAATTGTAATCCCTGTACTAAAGGAGTTTATAGTCTGGTTGGAAAACAAAATGAATGGATAAAGCAGTAGACAGTGCAGTGCTATTCATAATATCATGTATTAATAGTGTCATGGAGGTGGGAATATTGTAGGTTCTGAAGATGACAGGCTTAGACTAGTTTGGAAGTCTTAGGTTAGCCTGGAGGCAGAGATACTTGAATTGATCCTTGAATGATCAGATTTTATAGGAATAAAGAAAGGGAAAAACAAAAAAAAGAGGGACATTGTGAGAAAAAGCAGTGAAGTAGAACATTAGTCCATAAAAACCAGTGGAGAAGGAATATGTCAGAAGATCATGGGGAATAAGTTCCAGCAGGTGGAGTGAGACAACACACCAAATTGTCTCCTGTTAACAGCCGGGACAATGCCTGCACACACTACTCGTTACTACTCGCCTTCTAGTCATTTAGAGGCCAGCTGATTACCCTGTCCTCACCAACCTTATTATTTACCTTCATTCTCCCAAAACAGGAAACATATCCAATCAGAGGGTCCACTTAGGATGGTACTAGAATCAAAATCATTCCAATTTTCTGATAAGATTGGGCTTTGTATTCTCAAGGTAAGTGCAGATGGGCTCTTTCAACAGTGCATTCCTTCTCACCCTTAGGTACTTCTCTCTCCTTTCCGTTTCTTTTCATCGTTGCTGCTGCTCATTCACTCATTATTATTTCAACAAACATGTTATTGAGCTTCTACTCTAGGATAGACAGAGATCTTTAAGACACTCTTTTTACCCTCAAGGTGCTTAGTGTAGAGAGAGATATGTACTAGTCAAACATGCAACTCCAGCAGAGCACATAGGTGAAGGTGGGTGGAGAAAGAGATTTGTTCCAATCAGAAAAACAGGGTGTGCAACCTGAAGTGAGAATATATGGCACATGGAGAGAACCACAAGAAGTATTGCTGTGGGTTGCATTTGTTCTCCCTGGCTCTTGTCCCTGCTGAAACAAAGAATTAAAAGGCAGAGACACAACAGAGGAGCAAAGTGAAATTTTCATTTGAATACACTCCAAGGGAGGAGTGGGCCAGAGTCAAGGTAGACAAAGGCCCCAGTCTTTTAACGAAGGGTCTTTTTATGATGTCCAAGCTGGGAGGTGCCTCTTTGATTGACAGGGTGAGGTCATTTGACTGACAGCTCTAGTTATATATCCATTCCTCTTGGTGCGCATGTCCCTTCCCAAAATGCACACAGAAAAGCCCTCAGGGGAGCAGAACCACAATGTAAATTTTATTTGAATGAGTCTATGATGAGGTGTGGTTATGTGCTGTCATAGTTTTGTTTGTTGCACCTTCATGGTGATCGGGTTGGGACCTGTTTGGCCTGGTCCCAATAGGCAAGGAAGTTATCTTCCTGCAAAGTCTTTGCTGTCTTCAGGTTGGGAACCCCTAAATGGGCGTGGTTTGGGCAATTCTTTCCTTGAATCTTATCTTCCCTGTCCCCAGCTGCTCATGTCTATCTTTCTACCTAACAGTATGGCATGGGCTACAGCTTAATATAGGAGAAGAGATAAGCGACAGGACAAACCTACAATCTGAACCTCTTTATCATGTCTTTGATAATTTCATTCAGTCATTGATGAGGGAACACACTTAATGAGCACTCATTGTGAGCCAGGAATTGTGCGAGAGACTAAACACAAAACTCCACATAAGGCACAGAGATGCCTCAAAGGAGCTTTCAATTTAGCTGAGATGGCAAAGACAGTAAGCTGACAGTTTATGAGGGTTGTGATGGATGTGGAGGGGGACATGACTTACCCAAATTCATTCTGAAACATGCTTTCTGCCTCAGATCTCCTTTACTTCTCTTTCAGACTCATTTTTTATTTTTTTAAGTATGTTTGAGGTTTGTTAAGTTGTACTACTTTACTTTTTTTTTCATTTTTATTCCCTTTATTCTTTAAATAACAAATTGAAATGGACATCTTCCATTAATATTCAGAAATATGTCCTTCCAAATCGCATATATGCATGTACTGAGCTTCATTTTATTCTTAAATTTTCCAAGAAATCTATGAATTTTTAAGACTAATTTTAATTTAAACCTTTTATGTTTTTTAATAAAATGGAGAGCAAAAGTTGGAAATAAATGTGAAAAAAGAAAGTATAGCTATTGTTCCTTCCACCTATATCCCTTCATCTAAGCCAAAATAAAATGTAGAAATACAAAATTAAATATGGAATTAAGGAAATAAACTTAATAATAGAAAATATTACAAAAGAACATTGAGTTTATCTCTATAATTCAGCATTTTTCCAGGAGGCAGGAATTTGTCAATAAGTATGGCAAATAGTAAGTTCCTGCAGAAGGATGAAAAGCTGGCTGAAACAAATACAACAGTAATAACAAGATGAAAAAAATGGCAAATAGGATGCTGGAGCAAAGAGTAGTAAAAAGGAATGAGATAGGGAAGAATAAATGATAGAAATGCTGAGAAAGGAATGTTTTGGGATTAAATGTAGCAACAAGGAAATTAAATTCAGAGAGACAGGACATGAAAAAGGGAATGAGCACAGTTTCTCTCTCCTGCTTCTCCATCGAAGAGAAGTAACTGTCAGCTACAGGTTATAAAGCTTTATAGACTAATGACCTCTGACCTCTGACCTGTGATTTATTTCCTCTGAGCAGACATGCATCCCCTCCTCCTTCTGACAAAAATGAGACAGCATGGCTGGGTAGCTTCTCCCATCCATCAGTCAATGAAATGAGTCTCTGGGTCTCAATTTTCCATCAGCACTCTTGCTCCAGGCCAACTCAAGACTGGTTTACAGACCAATACAAAGAGTCAGCAGGCACATTTTATACACACACACACACACACACACACACACACACACAACATATAAATCCTTTCTTCTGAACTACAGAAAGGAAGCATTTCTCAATTTAATTAACAGACTTATATTGCTGAGATTCAGCAGAACCAGTTCCTAATTGGCCAGAGCTGATCCTGCCCCATTTGCAAAAAAACTTCTCTCAGTGTAAAGGAAGAAGAATTCCTTCATTTGCATTGGCTTTTTCTGCTTGGCAAGTAGAGGTGTCCATTTGTAAAGGGGCACATTTCCACATATGGGCTGACAAAAAGGTATTTCCAGAATAGCAGTGATAGAGTACACACACCCTCTTTGATGCCATTTGAAGCAGCAAGGAGACTGATTGGAGTCAGGGAGGGGACCTGGGGAAAACTTCTTTTGTGAAGCCAGGACTGCTGGTAGCCAGAGTTGGCTCTGGCTTTGAGGGGCAAAGGAGACTGAGTCATCTCCCTTCAGAGAGCTGATTTGTTGAAAGAGCACAAGAAGTTCCCAGGGATTTCATGCTACTTTGAAGCAACCTGCATTTCAAATGGATGGGAAAGAGGGTGGGGGAAGTGGGTTTTGTTGCTAGGTCTCCCAAAGACTTGCCAAAATTTTGCCTGTTTCTTTGTGAACCTGGTAACTGCTCCAGCTGGGCTCTCCATTACTCTAAACAGGAAAGGGATGAATATGCTCTGTCCCTTTCAGCTTGCAAATGTGCCCTGGTAGTGGCAAACATGGCCCTGTTTGTTCTCCCTGGGGAACAAGT
This sequence comes from Manis pentadactyla, assembly GCF_030020395.1. Taxonomy (NCBI): domain Eukaryota; kingdom Metazoa; phylum Chordata; class Mammalia; order Pholidota; family Manidae; genus Manis; species Manis pentadactyla. Next base: position 95,394,506 of record NC_080029.1, on the reverse strand, counting down.
CAGGCATGAAGTCCCTTTTGTTCAGGCGAAGAACAACCTCCCCTCATTCCCAAGTCCCAGAGGGGCTGAAAACTCAATCTGGAAAGGGCTCTCTAAAGTTGCCCAGGAGTCAGGGTTGGTCTGAAGGCCCAGGAAACATAGAGATGCAGGTGATTCCTGGGAGAGGCCACTTTAGTAGGTGCGCAATGCCATGAAGTGAGTCTCCCAGTATGCAAGAGAGCACATTGCTGGTCCAGCAGTGTCTCCAGTCTTAATTAGTTTGCAAAAGGGTTATGAGCTGAAGGAGTGAGATGATTCAAATGCCATATAGTATAGCCATGATTAGTGTATTAGTGTATATTTCCTGATAAATATATGCAAAGAGAGTATGTTTCTTTATTCTTTCTTCATGGAGACAGGGAATGCATGAGACCTTCTGCATTCTGGTATACACATATTGCCACGTACAAGGGGAACTATAGTTGGTGCTAGGGTGAGTTGATAACAGAAGGAAGTAAGGCATCATCCTGATCTTCAGTGAATTTCCAGGAAGAAAAAAGGAGTGCTAGAGTCATATGATTATAATAAAGGGCAAGTACATGGTATGTACATGTGAGGGAAACAAGAACTCTAGGGGCTTAGAAGGGGGAAGATCGTATTTCATCAAGTGAAATCAGGGGAAGTTTTATGGTGGAGTCAGTCTCTATGATGAATCTTGATGCATGGGAAGGCTTTTAACATATAAGAAGAAGGATGGAAAGGTAAGAAGGTAAATAAAAGTGTCCAGGTAGGAACGTACAGGACTTGCTAGTGGAATACTACAGTATTGACTGAAGTATCACATTGTTGTAGAAAAATAGTGATGAACAGCCAGATCAAGGCAATATTAGTGAAGCCCTTCAACCTAAGGCTAATTATTTGATTTTTAACTAAATAGAGAATAGGGAATCTTTGAAAAAATTTTTTTAGCTTTTTTACTTTATTTTTTTGTTATCAATAATCTACAATTACATGAAGAACATTGTGTTTACTAGGCTCTCCCCTACCCCAAGTCCCCCTCACAAACCCCATTACAGTCACTGTCCATCAGCATAGTAAGATGTTGTAGAATCACTACTTGTCTTCTCTGTGTTGCAAAGAGCTCCCCTTTCCCCCAGCCCCCACATTATACATGCTAATCATAATACCCCCTTTCTTCTTCAACGCCCTTATCCCTCCCTACCCTCCCATTCTCCCCGGTCTCTTTCCCTTTGGTAACTGTTAGTACATTCTTGGGTTCTGTGATTCTGCTGCTGTTTTGTTCCTTCAGTTTTTCTTTTGTTCTTATACTCCACAGATGAGTGAAATCATTTGGTACTTGTCTTCCTCCACTTGGCTTATTTCACTGAGCATAATACCCTCTAGCTCCATCCATGTTGTTGCAAATGGTAGGATTTGTTTTCTTCTTATGGCTGAATAATACTCCATTGTGTATATGTACCACATCTTCTTTATCCATTCATCTACTGATGGACACTTAGGTTGCTTCCATTTCTTGGCTATTGTAAATAGTGCTGCGATAAACATAGGGGTGCATCTGTCTTTTTCAAACTGGAGTGCTGCATCCTTAAGGTAAATTCCTAGAAGTGGAATTACTGTGTCAAATGATACTGGGTCAAAATGCTCTATTTTAAGCATTTTGAGGAAACTCCATATTCCTTTCCACAATGGTTGAACTAATTTACATTAAATAGTGCTGCAATAAACTTAGGGGTGCATCTGTCTTTTTCAAACTGGAGTGCTGCCTCCTCAGGGTAAATCCTAGAAGTGGAATTCCTGGATCAAATGGTAGGTCTATTTTGAGCATTTTGAGGAACCTCCATATTGCTTTCCACAATGGTTGAACTAATTTACATTCCCACCAGCAGTGTAGGAGGGTTCCCCTTTCTCCACAACCTCGCCAACATTTGTTGTTGTTTGTCTTTTGGATGGTAGCCATCCTTACTGGTGTGAGAAGATATCTCATTGTGGTTTTAATTTGCATTTCTCTGATGACAAGCAATGTAGAGCATCTTTTCATGTGTCTGTTGGCCATCTGAATTTCTTCTTTAGAGAACTGCCTGTTCAGCTCCTCTGCCCATTTTTTAATTGGGTTATTTGCTATTTGTTTGTTGAGGTGCGTGAGCTCTTTATATATTTTGGATGTCAAGCCTTTATCAGAACTGTCATTTACAAATATATTCTCCCATACTATAGGCTACCTTTTTGTTCTATTGATGGTGTCCTTTGCTGTACAGAAGCTTTTCAGCTTGATATAGTCCCACTTGGTCATTTTTGCTTTTGTTTTCCTTGCCCAGGGAGATATATTCATGAAGAAGTCACTCATGTTTATGTCCAAGAGATTTTTGCCTATGTTTTTTTCTAAGAGTTTTATGGTTTCATGACTTACATTCAGGTCTTTGATCCATTTTGAATTTACTTTTGTTTATGGGGTTAGACAGTGATCCAGTTTCATTCTCTTACATGTAGCTGTCCAGTTCTGCCAGCACCATCTGTTGAAGAGTGTGTCATCTCCTCATTGTATGTCCATGGCTCCTTTATCATATATTAATTGACCATATATGTTTGGGTTAATGTCTGGAGTCTCTAATCTGTTCCACTGGTCTGTGACTCTGTTCTTGTGAAAGAACCAAATTGTCTTGATTACTATGGCATTGTAGTAGAGCTTGAAGTTGGGGAGTGAGATCCCCACCACTTTATTCTTCTTTCACAGGATTGCTTTGGCTATTCGGGGTCTCTGGTGTTTCCATATGAATTTTTGAACTATTTGTTCCAGTTCATTGAAGAATGTTGTTGGTAATTTGATAAGGATTGCATCAAATCTGTATATTGCTTTGGGCAGGATGGCCATTTTGACAATATTAATTCTTCCTAACCAAGAGCATGGGATGAGTTTCCATTTGTTAGTGTCCTCTTTAATTTCTCTTAAGAGTGTCTTACAGTTTTCAGGGTATAGGTCTTTCACTTCTTTGGTTAGGTTTAATCCTAGGTATTTTATTCTTTTTGATGCAATTGTGAATGGAGTTGTTTTCCTGATTTCTCTTTCTATTGGTTCATTGTTAGCGTATAGGAAAGCCACAGATGTCTGTGTGTTAATTTTGTATCCTGCAACTTTACTGTATTCCAATATCAGTTCTAGTAGTTTTGGAGTGGAGTCTTTAGGGATTTTTATGTACAATATCATGTCATCTGCAAATAGTGACAGTTTAACTTCTTATTTACCAATCTGGATTCCTTGTATTTCTTTGTTTTGTCTAATTGCCGTGGCTAGGACCTCCAGTACTTTGTTGAATAACAGTGGGGAGAGTGGGCATCCCTGTCTTGTTCCTGATCACAGAGGAAAAGCTTTCAGCTTCTCGCTGTTAAGTATGAAGTTAGCTGTGGGTTTATCATATATGGCCTTTATTATGTTGAGGTACCTTCTTTAAATATGCCTGGATTGCTATATACTTTCCTCTTAAGACTGCTTTTGCTGCGTCCCACAGAAGTTGGGGCTTTGTGTTGTTGTTGCCATTTATTTCCATATATTGATGGATCTCCATTTTAATTTGGTCATTGATCCATTGACTATTTAGAAGCAGGTTGTTAAGCCTCCATGTGTTTGTGAGCCTTTTTCCTTTCTTGGTACAATTTATTTCTGGTTTTATACCTTTGTGGTCTGATAAGTTGGTTGGTAGGATTTCAATCTTTTGGAATTTACTGAGGCTCTTTTTGTGGCCTAGTATGTGGTCTATTCTGGAGAATGTTCCATGTGCACTTGAGAAGAATGTGTATCCTGTTGCTTTTGGGTGTAGAGTTCTATAGATACCTATTAGGTCCATCTGTTCAGTGCCTCTGTGTCCTTACTTATTTTCTGTCTGGTGGATCTGTTCTTTGGGGTGAATGGTGTGCTGAAGTCTCCTAAAATGAATGCATTGCATTCTATTTCCTCCTTTAGTTCTGTTATTTGTTTCACATATGTTGGTGCTCCTGTGTTGGGTGCATATATATTTATAATAGTTATATCCTCTTGTTGGACTGAGCCCTTTATCATTATGTAATGTCCTTCTTTATCTCTTGTTACTTTCTTTGTTTTGAAGTCTATTTTGTCTGATACTAGTACTGCAACACCTGCTTTTTTCTCTCTATTGTTTGCATGAAATATCTTTTTCCATCCCTTGACTTTTAGTCTGTGCATGTCTTTGGGTTTGAGGTGAGTCTCTTTTAAGCAGCATATAGATGGGTCTTGTTTTTTATCCCTTCAGTGACTCTATGTCTTTTGATTGGTGCATTCAGTCCATTTACATTTAGGGTGATTATCAATAGGCATGTACTTATTACCATTTTAGGCTTTAGATTCGTGGTTACCAAAGGTTCCCAATTACTTTCCTTACTATCTAAGAGTCTAACTTAACTTACTTAGTGTGCTGTTGCAAACACAATCTAAAGGTTCTTTTCTATTTCTCCTCCTTTTTCTTCCTCCTTCATTCTTTATATATTAGGTATCAAATTCTGTACTTTTTGTCTATCCCTTGATTGACTTTGGGGATAGTCAATTTAATTTTGCATTTGCCTCTCAATCAGCTGCTCCACCCTCCCTACCGTGATTTTACTACCTCTGGTGACAGCTACCCAACCCTAGGAACACTTCCATGTATAGCAGTCCCTCCAAAATAGACTGCAGATATGGTTTGTGGGAGGTAAACTCTCTCAGCTTTTGCTTATCTGGAAATTGCTTAATCCCTCCTTCAAATTTAAATGATAATCTCGCGCTGGATAAAGTAATCTTGGTTCCAGGCCCTTCTGCTTCATGGCATTAAATACACTATGCCACTCCCTTCTGGCCTGTAAGGTTTCTGATGACAAGTCTGATGTTAGTCTGATGGGCTTTCCTTGGTATGTGATCTCATTTCTGCCTCTGGCTGCTTTTAACAGTCTGTCCTTATCCTTGATCTTTCCCATTTTAATTACTATGTGTCTTGGTGTTGTCTTCCTTGGGACCCTTGTGTTGGGGGATCTGTGGATTTCCATGGCCTAACAGACTATGTCCTTCCCCAGATTGGTGAAGTTTTCAGCAACTACCTCCTCAAAGACACTTTCTATCCCTTTTTCTCTCTCTTCTTCTTCTAGTATCCCTATAATGCGAATATTGTTCCGCTTGGATTGGTCACACAGTTCTCTCAATATTCTTTCATTTTTAGAGATCCTTTTTTCTCTCTGTGCCTCAGCTTCTTTGTATTCCTCTTCTCTAGTTTCTATTTCATTTATTTTCTCCTCCACCATATGTAACCTGCTTTTAATACCCTCCATTGTGCTCTTCAATGATTAGATCTCCAACGTGAATTCATTCTTGAGTTCTTGGATGTCTTTCCATACCTCCATTAGGATGTTGATGATTTTTATTTTGAACTCCCTTTCAGGAAGAGTCACGAGGTCCATATCATTTAAATCTTTCTCTGGAGTTGTATTAACAATTTTACTCTGGACAAGATTCCTTTGGCGTTTCATGTTTGTATATGGTGCCCTCTAGTGTCCAGAAGCTCTATTCTTGAACTGCTGAACCTCTGAAGCAATGTCAGGGTTGCAGGGGAGCAGTACTGGGGGTAGGAAAAAGCTGTTCCCCACCTCCTGGCTCCTGTGCCTGTCTCCACTGCCTGAGCTAGTGGGCCGGTCACACAGGTATAAGTTTTTGTCCCAGAGCAGCCAGATATGGATCCCTGCTTTCCACAAGCAGCCGGAATCCCAGTCTCCCCAGGACCTCTGCCTGTATTAACTTTCCAACCCAGTAGTCATGCGAGTCTCATGAAAGCACCATGAAATGTAGGTTTGTGCTCCCAGAGCAGATCTCCAGAGCTAGGTACTCAGCAGTCCCAAGCCTTCCACTCCCTCCCTGCTCCATTTCTCTTCCTCCCGCCGGTGAGCTGGGGTGGGGGAGGGACTCAGGTCCCGCGGAGCCACAGCTCTGGTAGGTTACCCCGTTCAGTGAGGTCTGCTCTTTTCTCCAGGTGTGTGCAGTCTGTCGCCATCCTCTTTCCTGTTGCTCTCTCAGGATTAGTTGCGCCAATTAAATTTTCTAATTGTATCCAGTTTTAGGAGGAAGCCTCTCTCTCTCTTCTCTCACACCGCCATTTTTGAATCTTTGAAAATTTTGAACGAGAAAGTGATAGAATGGGAACTATACTTTATAGAAATTAATCTAATAATGGGAAATATTGGAAGGAAATTGGAGACCAAAACCCATGAAACTATTTTGGTTATCTAGTCAAAATGTAACAAATCTTTTATATTAGGATTGTGGAAGTGGGAATTGTAAATGGAAGAGATGGGAGAAACTTTGAAAAAGTAGAATCTACTGGCTTAACAACTCATTCATGTGGCTGGCAAGAGAGAGATAGAAGAGTCAGAGATGATGCCAGGCTTCACATTGGAATAATAGTGCTGCCATGGAAAGAAAACAAAGTCTGGAGTTTAGGGGACATGGAGTTCAGTTTGGAGTATGTTGAAGCAAGGGTACTAGCTAGAAGCTGAGTTAGAAATTTTCCGCAAACAACTAAGTTACAGAAAATAAGCCAGGGCTAAGAGAATTGGGAGTCATTCTGATTAAACAAATTATTATGGAGAGCTACTATGTGCCAGTCACTGTGTGAGGTCCTGGAGTTAGAGATAAACAAGGTTAATTCTTCTGATATCATTGTGTTTACAGTCCAGTGAGGAACACAGACAGGTAAACCCACCAGTCGCCTGCAAGGTGAGGAATGGGGGAAAGTGCAGGGTATTATGGCTTCTGGAAAACTTCTGAAACACCTTACCTAGATTTGGGAGTTAGGGAAGGATCCTAGCAGCAAGTCACCTTTGCACAGCAGGAGATGGAGCCAGGGAATCAGGAGAAGCACTTCCTTGCAGGGTGAAAGTCCAGTTTAGAGTGGGAGCAAGATACACTGGAACAGAAAACATAAGATGGAGAACAGTAAGAGATGAGTCTGGAAAGATAAGGTCAATTATTTTGAGCCTTGAGAATCACATTAAGAAGTTTGGACACATTAAGAGTGTCGTAGGAAGCAGCTGATGGGGCTGAAGCCTTGAAACTATCTGATTTTAATTTTATAAAAATCACTCTGGCAGCAATGTGGGAATATAGAAGAGAGGGAGAAACAGGAGTGAGATTCAGGAGACCTGGTCCTGAACAGTATCCATGTAGATTAATATAAATGGATGGAAACGGTAGGAGTAGAAGACTTGGTGATTGCTTTGATGTGGCTGAAGGAATGGGAAAAAAATTTTTTTTTTCTTGGCTGCCAGATGGTTAGTGTTTTCATTTTACTAAATAAAAAATAAACCCATAATTAGCTAGGTAGGGATAGTGTGTGTGTATGTGTGTGTGTGGTTTAATTTGATTTGATGAGGTCTAGGAAGAGGCCCAGTCTTATGATTTTAAATATGAGATTATACCTAGTAGGCAGTTAAATATGTTTGATGTATCTGACAGAGGTCAAGTCTGAGGATATAAATTCAGAAGTCATTACCATATAAATGCAAACTAGAACCTCAGATGAGAACAAGCTTACTACAGATACTCCTAGGGGAAAAAACAAAAAAAGGGCTAAATTAGATCCCTAAATAACATCAATAGTTAAAGGGTAGGTGGGGAAAAAAGAGACAACAGTGAAGGCTGGGAAAATAGAGGCCAAGAGGAAATCCATAAAAGGTCTGTGTTTAAGAATACATGGGAGGACTGTGTCAGTTGGGAGGAGGGTCAACTGGACTAAGGGCCAAACCGAGCACTGCCAAGGGATCAGCTGAGAAGGTGCTGTTAGATGTATCATGGAAGGGATCACTGGTATCTCAGGAAAGAGCATTTTCAGTGGAAAGGGATGACAGGTCAAAATGAGTGGGTTGTTGAGTCAAAAATTCTAAAAGGTTGGGGAGCCAACTCCACAAGGCAGTGTGATTGGCCCGTTAGCTACTTTGAAACGTGGAATGGTGGGAACAGAGGCCAGACAGCAAGGGCTGAGGAATGAGCAAGCCGGTGGGTGCGGAAAGGAGTGGAGACAACTCACTCTAGAAATTTGTTGAAGAATGCAAGGACAAAATGCTATAGCTAGACAATTGGACATGTTTGCAGGTAAAGAAGAAGGGGTCAGTGGAGGTGGTAAAATGGAAAGTTCCTAGGACAGCCCTCAGGAAGAGCACTAGAGAGACACTTGGTGGGGGACTCAGGTTTCACTGAGAACCCTACTCCCTGCTCTTTTCTCACAAAACCACTGAGACAAGGGAGCCTGGGCCATAGTGTGCTGATAGGGAGCTATTTCCCATTTTATCTTCTAAATAGCTGTTAAGGGGAAGAAGAAGCAGCACTCTCCTGTGGAACAGACAGGAAGTAGCAGAGAGTTGGGCCTAAAATACGCTAGCATAATCCAGCAACTGGAACGGCATTAGCGAGCACTTCTTAGAGAGTACAAACGTTCCGTTGAAGGGTTAAGGTCCTTGGGCTCTGAATCATTTATATTTTCTTGTAAATAGCATGGGCTTTGATGAAAGAAATTTCTTTTTGGTGTCTTAGTCTCTTGGGCTGCTGTAACAGAATACCATAGCCTGGGTAGCCTAAAAACAATACAAATTTATTTCTCATAGTTCAGAAGGCTGGAAATAGGAGATCAGGGTGCCAGCATGGCCAAGTTCTGGTGAGGACCCTTTGCCTGGTTGCAGACTGCTGAGTTATTCTTGTAACTTCATAATGTGGAAAGCAGGAAGGGTCATAAGTGACTTATAAGGTCACTAATCCCATTCATGAAGGTTCTACCCTAAAACCTCACTTAACTCTACCACCTCCCAAAGGCCTTTCCTCCTATCCTCACATTGGGGGAGACGGTTTCAACATATGAGTTGGGGGAGATATAAATAAATACCTAATTAGTTCTAATGGTTTCTTCTCCTCTCATGATTAGTTCCAGGGACAAGAAGCAAGGTATCTCAGTTTTCAGAATCTTTCAGTTTGAATGCTCAATAAATACTAAGAAAGCAATCCAATATGTGAAAATAAAAAGCCAGAATAAATCTGCCTCCTTCCTTGAATGCTGAAACTTAAAGCACTCAGAGAGAAGAAGCATCTCTCCTAATATAGAGATAGAGACCTGTTTTTTACAAAAAGGGATAAAATTCAATTAAAAAGTGGGATTTGTGAGGCCACTGCTTTGGCAAGAACCACATAGCAGAGTCGATACATCAGCTCTAGTGCCAAAGGCGTGGATGCCTGATACTGGAGATTATAAACCAGTTTCCAGTCTATTGGCTTTCTCATCATAGGAGGTAGTTTAATGTTCTGATTTCAGTAGTAAATGTTACTGAATATACTTAACTAATAAAGCCTAAACTTCTTTTGCCTTAAATGCTTGTACAAAAATGTCTAAAACTTGCCAAAGTGTTCGACTAAAAAATGAAAAATAAAGTCATACTAGTTGTTTTATAACATACAGAACAAAAATGATCATTTGACTGAATAATCAATCATTTAGGCCTGAAACCTAATTATTGAGTCTAGTAAGACTATTTCCAAAGACATCCATGTTACTCTTTAAGGAAATTGAAATAATGCAATGACTGCTTTGAAGCAGGTTCCTTCAGTGCTCTGCCCATATCCTCTGTGATCCCTTTGCTATTCTCATATATACCTTCTCCCAGAGTATTCATGCTCCCAACAGCTAGCACCTGCCTTTCTTTGTCTGAGGCTGCTGGATCCTGCTTTGGAGGACTTGAGAGCCATAGGTGCCCTACTAATAACACATATTGTTTACTGGTGCTTACTTATATGCTGGGCCCTCTATTAAGCACTTGATCTGAATTATCCCATTAAATCCTCACAGTAACTCTGCATGGTAAAGTGAAGAAATTATTGGCTCAATAATTTATCTTCTATGAAATTTTTATATTAGTATTACTATACATATGTACTATGATTTTTGTGCAAAGATGTTTACTGTAATAATATTTTTAAAACCACTGAAAACCTAAATTTTCATCAATAAGGTCAAAGAAATGTTGGTACATCTCTGGAGTGCAGTCCTATACAGCCAAGCACAAGAATGAGCAGCTCGCAGTGCACTTTAATGGAACAATTGCTAAGATATATTGTGACATGAAAGAATAACATACTGAGCAGTATATATACATAATGTGTGTGAGTGTATATTGGTTATTTCTGTAAAGAGAATAAGAAATTGGAAGAATTTAGCAGGAAGATAGATGTACCTCTGGAAAGAGGATCTGGGAGCCTGGGGCAGAAAGGAAACTTATTTTTGCTTATACGTTTGTTCAGCTGTGCACTTATAATGCTTTTTTCAATTTCAAAATATATAAATGCAAAATTAAGTGCAGAATTTCAGAAAAAGAGAAAGAAGGAGGGGGCCTGATCAACTCTTTTGAAATTTGTTCAGAGATCAAATGTTTCAAATACATTTATCAATCTTATTTAAACAATTTCAAAAGTGGGTATTATTGTTCCCTTTTTTGCTTTTTGTTTTGAAATTTTGCATTTTTAATTGAAGTATAATTAGCATACAATATCCTGTTGGTTTCAAATGTACATCATAATGATTTGATATTTTTATATATTGTGAAATGTTTCCCATGATAAGTCTATTATTCCTATTTTAAGGAAAAGGAACTGAGACTAAGAATTAAGCAGATTACTCAAGTGTACACAGCCAGTGAACAGCAGGGTCAGGATTTGATTCCAAGACAGTTCAATTTCTGAGCCTTATTTTTAACTCTACATCATTTTCTTTTCAAAATCCAAAATGGAATAATGAAGTCATTTCAGTAACTTTATAAAAATGAAGTAAATCTGAACAAAGGATCTCAATTTTCACTTTTAATTATACTAATATCTGCTTGCTTCAAAGATTTAAAATGAATACAAATTCAGGAAAAACTTCTCTTTAAGTACTAGTAAAATTATAGCTAATCAATTTATAATGAAAACATAACATAAATTGACCAGGTAAGTATGAAAAATTAATGGAATGATAGCAAAACAATATTTCTTTATGTTTATTTTTCCCAAAGAAATAGGAAATTTATTTATCAGGTAAGTGAATAATTTCCCTGAAAATCCTGTCTTGCCAATGGGTTTCAGCCCCGGACAAGTTCACTATGGATTCAGTGTGACCAAAGAAATGACAGTAGAATGTTCTTGGGGTGAAAGGGTCATACCCAACTTTATTTCCACGGTGGCAGGTCAGTCACTAAAATCCCATCCACCCAGAGAGAGTCTGCACGCAGCAAGCGGGTCTCCGCCCACATAGCCATCCTCTGGGCCTCTGTCCTTGGTGCTGCCATCCTCCAGCCTCTGCTCTACTCCCCTGCAGCCTTCCAGCCCTGCCACCGTGTCACGTCCAGCGCATTGGGCGGAGCTCTTCATATAGAGTCAGCAGCAATGTATTGCCCACAGGTGTGCAGTGAGCTAGTCAATGAGGGCCAGGTGAGAATCCTGGTCACAGGAACTCTCATTTTATCCACAATCCCAACTATTATGTTTAACTTAGAAATTGTAAAGTCAAATCATAAAACCAGAGACACACAAAGATCCAACCAGTGATGTGATGTAAAAACTCATACTGGCTCAGAAGAGCCAACTAAAATTTCAGGAATTTTGAGAATTGATTGTTAAAGGCAACCATTAATTAGGAAATAATTATTTAAACTTACAAGGAAATAAATTATATTAAGAACAAAGGTGGTATACACTCAAAACTCATTAGTTCCTAATCAGTTTAATATCATCTATGCACCTGAAGTTATTTACATATAATGAATCTGTATGGTGGAAATTCATGTAATGGTACACTGCTATGCCCCTCTTCCCAACTCAGCGCTTAGTGACATCACATTGGTAGTTTGAAATCAGACTTAGTGGGAGTATTTACACTCTAGAATCAGCATGTGCTGGAAATTGGGGTTTTATTTCTTCCATAAAGACAATTTTTAAACAGGAGCACATCACTGGACTCAACCCTCATTATTAGCATAAATGTATAAAATTTGCAATGTATAGCCTTTTAAAAAGGAGGGAAAAATCTTGTGATATTTTCAGTAAAAGATGACAGTTAAAACATGTAGTGATGAAAATTGGGCAATCACTCCATGGTTAATTCTAGAAACTATTTCCAGCTGTCATTTATGAATTGTATTCACCTAGATTATTTAAAGAGAAAAAAAGTAAAAGGTAAAATATTTCCATCTTTCAGCAGGAATTGTGGTTCTAGATTCATAATCTCTTGTTTAGAAATTGTGTATGGGGTCCACAGAACGAAAATTCTATAGATGGATTTATTCTGTATTATTATCTATGTTTGTAGGTTTAAAAAGAGAAGAAAATTGTTTTCTACTCAAAGTGAAGCAATTTTTTTTCCAGATTTTCTGAAACACGATAGACAGAGGTGCCAAGGATTAAAGTAATTTTAAACCCAGGAAACTGCTAATGGAAACCAATCTGAGTCAAATAACGAAATTGAATCTGCAATGACAGTGCTCTGTAAGAGGCTTAACACATAGCTATCACATCTGCAAGGGATCTGGGGAATATTTCTAGTGGTCTATTGAGTACAGCTTTTGGGTCTTAAAATAAATATTTTTAAAAGACAAAAAAAAAGTGCCTAAAAACTTGCTAGAAAAATCAGTACCGTGTAAGTACATAAGGTAAATGGCCTTTTTGATATGCCTCTGGTTTCAACACTCTTTTTACTTAGAGAAAAAACTAAGTTTAGTTAATAGAGGGACCTGATTTTCCCCACAGAATTAGCTTGCAACATCCTGCCAATAAGTCATTTTTTAAAGTCATTTGTTTTAAGAGGGAAATGCTACATGCATTTACAGATATTTTAAACCACGGTGGCCTTTCACACACAAAAAGAAGATTTCCAGTTAAGATATTTGATTGCTCTCCAAGGACAAAAATATGTACTCAGAGGTATGATTAGAGGTTACTGGATTAAGCTGATAGTACCTAAGGATAACTCCCTAGTCACACAGTCACGTTTCTAGAAGTTGTTCCCCTGACTAGGACCCACTGATCTCCCTATTAGACAGAATTCTAACTTCTTTATTTATAAGAAGACCTAAAGGGAGCAGAGCTGAGGCTTCTTAACTGGGAAAAGCACTTGTTCTGATTACTGGGCATGCCAGCTTAAAAATAATTAAAGGTGTCCTGTGTATGCAAAACCTGCTACAAGCCTCTAGGCAGCCTAAGTAGCCACCATATTTGCGATTGCAAGGAACCCCAAAATATCCCTTCACTTTAAAAAGCTGTTATATACTTCAGCCAGTTATCTTCAAATTCCCACTGTTGAAATTACTGCATTGGGTGGATCATTGTCTCCAGAGGAAAGCCTTGAACTAAAGCAAAGCTTTAAATGAATATTTAAAGGAAGAAAGGGAGCCTGGAAAAAATGAGCTCATCATAAGAATCTGGAGAAAATTGACATAAGGCTAAACACAAAGAAAAGAGACACAAAGAAACTACAAATAGAAAAACAAAAATTAATGGGGAAAAAAGGTTGGAAAGACCATCATCAAAATAGAAGGGAAATGATAAATGAAAACTATTTGGAATTCATGTTACAGTAGGCTTATTGGCCTTCAGCAAAGTAAAACAAAAAAATTGTGTTATTTCACATCTTTTATATTGACAAAACTGAGAAGTCTGGTAAGAACAAGTTTTGGTGAGGATGTGGAATAATAATGTGAAATTTCATCTACCACAATTTAAGTTGTACAAACACAATGAAAGCAATTTGGTGATCTAGTAAAGTCACAGATGCCCTTCTCAGCACCTCAATAATTCTACTCTAGTCAGATTCCATAGCATTATTTCTTTCATATGTGCTCTAGGGGACATGTAACAAGAATTATCATTGCTTGATTGATTAAAATAATGACAGATTTGGAAAAAAAGTTATATGTCTATTTGAGAATGGACAAAAATAATGTTATACTTTTACAGCAAATCCTACATAGCCAATAAAACAATTTCATTACAGCTATCAATATAAATATGTATTACTATAAGTAAACTTCAAAAATGTAAATTTAAGAAAAAAGATAAATATGGAATGACATTTATAATAGGGTGTTATTTTCCATAAAGTATAAAAACATTCAGATAAAGCATTATTTGTTAACATGATTAAATATTAAATATACAAAATCATGAATAGAAAGGATACAGGAGAATGATTACTTCTTGGGGAGGCAAGGGAGGAAATAAGTTTGTGAAGAGGGTACAGAACCTTCCACTAAAAATGAGACATCATTTAAAAAAAAAGTTAATATAGCCAAATGGTAGATTTAACTAAATCTGATAGTACTTACAAGACATTTGTTTTGTTTTTCTCTAGACATTTTGTGAGTTTTAAATAGTTTATAATAAAAAATTAACAAAATAATAAGATGCATTATTTAGACTTTCTAAAGTCATTTTAATCAGAAATCTCCTATTCTGAAAAAAATTTGAATTTTACCTGATTTTGTCATAAATTTCTTTATATTTTAAATTCCTATGTTTAAAACAAAATGTTTGATGTGATGCAAATCTTACCATTGTCCTTAATACAACTATAAGCAAATTTCCTTTTCCTCCAAAGAAATATATGTACCTATTTTATTTATAAAGAGCAAAAACACACTTGAAAACACACATATATACACATACAGCTTCACATCTACATAAACAAAACAATTATACACAAACAAGCAAATACGCATGTCATACAGGTGTTCATACACATCTTCCTTCACACACATGCACACACTTTGAACTTCCTATATTAATGTGGTATTCCTGTAGATGATTTAATAAGATTAAATAACTATAGTGCTTTTGTTTTTAATTGATATATACTTATTTGAATTTCCTCATATTAATGCTATAGTCATGTTGCAAGACAGAGGTATCTGCCATTGCTGGATCATGTGCTCACAGTTAGAACACCACTGGCTGCTTCTCGCAATTCTACATTTGTTTGTGTAATTTATATTGAATCTGTAATCTCTGGATCTGAAAGAGTTTTGGAGGTCATCTGAGCTGCTACTTTTCTGATAAGTGTTTTGTCTTCTAATAGTTTCATTTATTTTTTAGCCATTTCTCTAATCTACACTTACTACTCATTTTTAGCAGTAATAATAGTTTTTAGAGTGGAAGTAAATAAACTACCATCAATGATTTATGATTAAGAAATTTGCATATGCTTCATTGGGAATCTGGTTTAATCTTCATGACATTATTCCATTTATGGTTCATATAAAATAAGGCACTAGTTCAATTTCTGTATGTAAACACAATTTGAAATTTAGCAGAAAATTAAAGGATTGGAAATGAGCTTTACTCCTTTTGAAATGGCTATCTAATAAGATCCGTTTGTTGAACTGATATTGTTTCTGGTGATTAAGTAAAGTTTTAGTGTTGCCTGAAGCATTTCTCTGTGGCAAATGATTGAGAAAATAATTATAATGGGCTATGTCTTTGACAGAGTCTATAAACACGAGGATGACAGCACATGATTAAATTTATGTTTAGATTGTAGAAATCGTTGCTGTTTAAGAAGAGAACAAGTGTATTGATCTTCAATAGCAAAATAAGGTGAGAAAAGGAATAATTAAATCTGGTGGTATTGGTGTTCCCATCCATCGCACTACAATTATACAAATTACATTTTTCCTCATCTTGCCCTTCCTTCCTCTCCTCTTTAGGTTTAAAAAATTCAAGACCACTTGAGCAAATCTGAAAAGAATTTTGTTTTCTTTTGCCTTTTCTAAATCAGCCTGTTTTCAATAGAGAAAGTCTCTGGACTGGTTCCTGAATAAAATTATCACGTAATTCATGTTTGGGGTGGAAACGTGTACAGTGCTTAAACCTATATCAATCTTTGAGGGGGTAGATCCTCTTTGGCCCTAAAATTCTATGAGTAACTAGGCACGTGGGGAGGTAAACAATGAACTCATTTAGGCCAGGAGGATACAGTTGAATGCCAAGGTAGTCATTGAGCTGCTATACAATAGTGAGTGAAGAAAACAACTGGAGCTGTGATCCTTCCAGGAGAAAAAAGAAATCCCTATATGTTTAAGCTAATTCTTGTTTGGGATGAAAAACTCAGCTTACCTTTCCAGCATACAGAGTTCAGAGAGCTGAATACTTTCTTTCCTAAAAGTATTTCCTAAAATGCTTTCTTTTCATAAAAGGATTCCCTTTATTAGTAAATTTAGAGGGGATAACTATCCTCCTAGAGCCTGTAAATCCGAGTTCTGTTGAACACAAGGGTCACCCCTGCAAGGCTGTACTTGGTGTGCTTGCCAGGCTCCTGAGCGCCCGTCACTCCCTTATGTTTGCTGATATGTTGCATTGTCATTTTCCTTCTGCCTGCTCATCAGGGTAATCCAGTTGATTGTCAGTCTGCTCCTGTATGTACCTCAGGACAACCAAGGTGTTATACTTCGGCGATGTTAAGTTAATATTCACAACAGCCACTCGGGCTTCATCTTTGCTCAAATCTCATATCTTGATGGCATTCTCTATCTCCTCACTCTACTCTTGCATCTGGTGATATCTCCATTAGTCTCCTCCATATGAGTGTTTCTCAAAATGTATTTCATGGAATAGAATCCTTCAACATGTCCCATCAAAAATAAGTCATAGAAAAGCAAATTTGAGAAAGACTGTAGTCTAGCCCTGCAATGTCTTAAATGGTAGCCCCTCACTACACATGGCAGATGAACTCTTGAAATGCAGCTGGTCCAAACTGAGATGTGTTGCATGTTGAAAATACACACTGGATTTCAAATACTTATTATGGGTAAAAAAAATAATGTAAAATATCTCATTTATATTTGTTGTGTTAAAATGTTATCATATGGATATACTGGATTAAGAAAATTCATGATTAAAATTAATTTTACCTCTCATTTTTAACATGATTTCTAGTATGTATGTGGCTCACATTATATTTCTATTGTATAGCACTGCTCTAAACCCTCTAAGAGTAATCTACAATTTATAAGTACAGAGGAAAATTTCTGAGAGGTCTTACAGTAAGGAATCATTTATAATTTTGTTAAAACCAGCCAACAGGTACATGAAAAGATTCTCAACATTACCAATAATCAGAGAGATTCACCTCAAAACCACAATCAAGTAACATCACACTTGTTAGAATGGCTACTATCAAAAACACAAGAGATAAGAGTTAACGAAGACAGAGAGAAAAGGGAACCCTTTCACTGTTGGTGGGAATGTAAATCGGTACAGCCATTATGGAAAACAGTATGGAGGTTCCTCAAAAAAATTAAAAATAAAACTTCTCTTTGATCCAGTATCCAACTCAGAGTATATATCTAAGGAAATTAAGTCACTATCTTGGAGAGGTGGTCTGCCCGCTCCCTGCTGACATGTTCATCGCAGCACTGTTCACAATATCTGAGACATGGAAACAACCTAAGTTTTCACTGAGAGAGGAATGGATAAAGGAAATTGTGTGATATTAACAATGGAATATTATTCAGCCATAGGAAAGAAGGAAATCCCTCCATTTTTGACTACAAGGATGAGCCATGAGGGCATTAAGTTAAGTGAAATAAGTCAGACAGAGAAAGACAAATACTCGATGATCTCATTTATATGTGGAATCTGAAAAGGCTGGACTTTTTCAGATTCTACATATACTGTTATTATAACAGAGTAAACTGGTGTTTGCCAGGGGTGGGGGATGGAGTAAGTGGAGAGGTATTGGTCAAAGGGTTCACAATTCCAGTGAGAAGATCAGAGGTTCTGGGCTCTAATTTACAGCATAATAACTAGAGTTAACAATATGATACTATATACCTGAAAGATGCCGACAGTGTAGATCATAAATATTCTCAACACACATACACACATGTGGAGGCAATTATGTGAGATGCTAGATGTGTTAACTAACTTTATTGTAGTAATCATTTCACAATATATATGTGTATCAAATATTCACATTGTACACCCTAAATTTATAGAGTATAATTTTCAACTATATATCAGTTATATCTCAACAAAGTTGGGAAAAAGAAATATTGTACTTCATGAACCTCTTTGACTATGGAATCCATTTTCATGAGAACTATTCACAATTTCTAACAACTGCTAGTTTTTCAAAACCCACTTGGGAAAATATGGTATGAGTTGCAATGTATGAGAAATTTTGATCCTTTTTTCCCACATAGCATTCTTTCTGACTCTCAGTAAGAAATACGGGGTGTGTATTAGATAAGACAAATATCTATTTTATCCAGATATTGCAAATATACTTGGCATCCCTGACATTAATCTAAATTAATTACTTGCATTTTCAGTAATTATTATTGTTGGTAAAGCTAAGTGGAATTCAAATTCACACATTTGTGAATTACTGTTCTATGCCACTAACATTAGTCTTCATTCAGGATTTAGTGGTCTTAAATACATAAATAAATGTAATGATTCAGTGCATTAAAGAATGGATATTCTATTATCTCTATAGCTATGAACATAAACTTAAAACTTGGTCTGTAGCCGTCTTGAATCATGGGAAAGAAAGGAGTCAGGTGATGGTAAAGAGGACCGAAGAGAAAACCAAGACGAGCCTACCATCCCATTAGGCTCACCTAAACTCTGTGATATTTGGAGGGTATCACACATAGGTTTCAAGTAATGATAAAGAAACAATAGCTAATTTTGGAGCATTTTTCAGACCCTCTTACTTTGCTGAGCACTTTGTTAGCCTCATCTCTCACTTAATCCTCATGATAACTTCATTAGTAGGAGACATATTTTCTCTATTTTACATACAAGGAAACTGAGTTTTAGAAAGATTAAATAACATGCTCAGGGTTTCATAGCCGATAACTCCTGTCTCCTGGTCTTTTCTTTGGTCCCTCCACTGCTTTCTTATCAGCTCGCTTGTGATCATACACCAGTCATCCAATTAGGTTCAGTTACCCCGGATCTTTACCATTGTGGAAGGGGTGGCGATTGGATATTTTTATCTGCCAATGGTTTTGCTTTCCCTGCTCACCAAGCTCACAGCAGCCTCACCATCTGAGGAATCCTGAAATGCCTTATTAAACATTGCAGTGCACCACAAACATGCTTCTAACTCGGGAATACTCACTTTATAGGACAAGACGAAAAGATGATGTGGAATCGCATTCTCTAAAAGCAGGTGTGCTGGGTGGTGGTGAATTTTCAGTCTAGGCCATATGTTACATCTGGATTTGTGACAGAACTAAAGGAAAATGGACATAACCCAGAGATCTTGGCATGTTGCAAGCACCCAAAATTGTGAATTTTACTCCCCTTGGGAAAGGGCTAAGAGTGGTGGTTGAATGAGAGACTTTTTTGTTAATTATGTTAATGAGAGTACTTTTTTTCAAAAGTTCAAGGGTTTCTATTATACCAGATCTATCTGTTTCTTAAGACTTCATGTCCTGGAAAGTAATTTACAAATAATTTTATGGGGATTATCAGAAAAAAAAAAAAAATTGGAGCAAACACTCAAAACCTATGCAACTTTGTAATCAGAGCAATAAGTACCATGACTAGTCTAGCCTTAGTTTTTTCCTAAAGATGTTATAATACCTAATAAATATTGCATAATACCTTGGACTTTATTTTTTAAGTTAGTTGTTTATTTAAAAAATGGTTGAGGATGCTGGTCTATGGAGATAAAGGTAAAATACACAAAGATCAGGCAGAATCACCTGGTGAGCACTTGCTGAGCACATGCCCAAAGTAAAAGAGGGGGAAGAGTGTGAATGGGCACCATGTATAGTACAAGTCCTCCACACTCTGCTGTGGTCATTGTGCACTAGCTGTTGCTCAATGACACAAAACATTTGTACTCTGAGAAAAATCATAAATGGACAACCAAGGCAATTCTTTGTTATACTGACAGCATTCCCTTATCAATGAATCATGTAAGCTCATTTCTTATAGACGCATATATTATCAAAGCAGGCTGGGTAAGAAGAAAAAAATAGCACACGTTGATTTTGGGTAAAATCAAGGACTGTAGTGTATATTTGTCACTGGTTGTCCTTATGTCAATACCATTCTTAAATTTGGAGAATCCTACTATAGAAGCTGAAAATGTCAGATATTCACTTTCCTAGCTTCCCTTTTACCTAGGCTCAAGCATATAAACTAGGCTTACCAGTTGACAGACCCACAAGAGCTTTTAAACCCAGACTATTAATGTAAAGAAGCAGACACTGGGAGGAACTCTTCCAGGTAATGATGACAGCAATTGAAGTAACTTTGGGTCACTTGGGGCAGGCAGCAGGGGCAGAAAGTGGCAACCTGCAGTGCCCAGGACCAGACGCAGGTTGTTCCTATAGCACAGATACTCTCTCTGTTTCTTTAAAGGTGTCTGTCATTCTGGACATTGTTTCTAGCTATTTAGACTTGAATCTGATTCTTTTGCTTTCTGGGTGACTCTTTGAGCTACTTCATGTCCTCTAATGAAATAATTTTTCTGCTTAGCTCAGGCAACATAGCTTCTGCAGCTTGCAGCTACAAGTCTTGACTGTCTCAGTCAACTAGATTGTGAATAATGAGAGGAAGGACTGTACTCTTATTACATCCTTGGGCCTGGAAAGCAGAAAGTGCTCAACAAAAGCTTTTGTGGATAAATGAAGACATGTGATTGCAATATGTGTGTCCTAAAAGCAATGGTATCCAAGGAATTAAAATGATAACAAGTATATTAAAACTGGAATAACATTAAGATACTAATATGATCCTAATAATAAATTTTATAATAAACACTAACCAAGTTCCTAAATATTTCTACATAACAGTAATCCTTTGCACAATGGCAGGTAGTACTGCCATTTTATTTTAGATGCCCATTTCATCTTAGACTTACATTAAGAAAAGAAAACTTGGTATCTATTAGGTTTGTTGTTCTGGGTCTTTATTTTTCTGCCTGTGCTAAGATATTTATCATAGTAACCTTCATTATGCTCTCAGCTCCCTGACATTTCCTGCTGTCAATCTTGGAATTTCTACTTATTATTCAGATTATAACCCCCATCAGCTAAAGAACAGTGACTCACTCTGAACTGCATAGCATTCTCTGCAAAATTTAGCTGGAATCTAAAACCCTTAGTACCTCAACCTTGGCTTCTGATAGTTTCAGAAAGGTAAAATAACTTAAAAAAAGGAATTATATGATAACAGAATGGGAAGAAAGTAATTGCTTAGAGGTGATTGAGAGTTGATATTTACAGCAGGGTTTCCTTGTCTTTTAAGTTTAATGATAAGCAAATGTAATCCCAAATATCTAATGGTGCCAGAAATCTGAGACCTTCCTCAGTATTCCAACCAGAAGAGTTTAGATAAGCATTAAGAAGCCAGCCTCTCAGATTTCTAGACCAGAAAAGGTCATGGTAAGAAGTCAAGGTTAGAAGGGAATATGAATGGGGTCTGGCTACAGTATATATGCTCACCTGCTCATTTGTCCTAGTGCCAACACCAAATGCTTAGATGCCCCTTGATAACTCCTTGTTTCATGAAAAAGAAGTTGTTATTGTTTTATTCTTGACAACAGACAGAATGGAAGATTATACATTGTAGCAACACCTCTTCCTCCATGCTTTTTTCTTTGCCCTGAAAAAAGTTAAAGTCATACAAAAGGGCATAAATACAATTTAGATTCAAAATTTGGGTACCACTTTGTTCCTGCCAGAGTAGGCTGAGAGGTGTTTTAGTTAAGCAGTTTCCCAGGCCTCATTCTACATGTAAATGCCTTAGCTTGCTATCCATCTATGCAAAATAGAAAAATGAAAGAAGGAAAAGGCCTTCTGTCTTCTCACATGGCTGACAGTCAATTTTCTACTATACTTTTCTTTTTATTTTAAAATGTTCTTATTGAGCCAGTTTCCAATGCATTAACTTGGGAAAGCTATTACATTTGAACAGGTTCCATGCTGGCAAACTGCATTTTGGAGTTACAAAGGGTCCCTTGATATTTTACCATCAGCTGACTAAATTACTCTCCATTGCCCTGGTTTTACACTTGCATTGATGGATACATTACCTCGTACTCTTGAACTCTAGGAATTATTATAGACTGAGGAATATCATGGTTCACATTAGGAGTGAAATAGGCCCCAGGACCCACTTAAGCAGATACTCATAATGTAAGGCTCTTCCCTGGACTTTGGTTGGTTTCCCAGATATGAAGGAATCTCAAGGAAATGAACTGGTCTGATATTCTCCCTTGGGATCCAAGATGACTTGGGAAGACGTTTTCACTGTGCAAAGTAGGAGGCTAGGCACCAAGGACACCCCAAAGTAGCACAGGTTCTCTCTCTGAGTGGCAGACAAAAATAACACCCAGAAAATTTTAGAGAACAAACTAGTCTGGCTGGAGCAGGGAAGGGATGCCTTATTCCACGAGAAACTGTTACTGTTCCATCCAGATCCCTTTTACTGGTCCATTCTGTGTGTCCAACCCCCAGTTCCTGTGTGCTTTGCCTCTAATGGTTTCTACCTGCAACTGTCTTCGGAGAACTGGCCTTGGGCTACTGGGGCAGCTTAGGCTGCAGGCGCAGAGAATCAGCAGGGCCTGGTTCACACCTCATTCCTGGGAGAAGCCAATGGCCAAAGACTGACTGGTGTGTGTGGATGAAAATTCAGCCCCCTGGAGGCAGACAATCTTGAGGTACAATTTGTATTCCAGATATCCTATCCAGATAGAATAGAGCTGAGGCTTGAACCTTGTTTGGCAATTTTTCCCATCCCTGTCCTGCTTTCTCTTCCCTCTTGCCATATTTCCTGAGAATACTTCCTAACAAATCACTTGCTCTGGAATCCTTGTCACAGAATCTGACCTAACACAACTTACTGAGGAGTCAGGACTTGATTCTACCTGAAGGACAGATGGTATTGGATTTGGAAGTGAAGAGGGAGATGCACTCTGTCCCTAAGTAGGCAGCTTGAACAACATGAGAAAAGGACGACCAGGCTGGGGTCAGGAACTGGCTTGGTGTACTGGAACATAATGAAGGGCACAATGGCTGGATTTAAAAAGAATATATGGAAAAAGGAGAAATGTCCCTTCTCTTCAATTCATCTATATACTCTCTGCAGGAGTGAACTTTCTAAAAACACAATTCCTCTTCCTAAAACTCATAATATTATTTGATTTTTCCTCTCTCAGAAAACCTGGTAGGTAACACATAAGTACTCAGCTTAGATTTAAAGAATTGCAAAACTAATATTAGAAGACAGAGAAGAGAAATTTTCTCTCTGGCCCTCACTGCAGTGTGGACAAGAGATTGCTCTTAAATTAAAAACTCTCTAGATTTTTGTCATGCACAAACCTGAAAGTGAATGCTAGAAAGAAATACATGCTGGTTAGAAAAAAACTGAAACCACAGTTATTGTTTAATCCTTAGCATGGCAAGCAAGGGCCTTCATTATCTGGCCCCTGCTGCATTTCAAGCCTTCTCTGCTATTTCTTTCATGCAAGTAATTTGCTAGTCCTTCACTGAGCTCCTAGCCTTTGTTTGAGTACACTATACTATTTCACAATCTATACTTTGCTCTGCTATGCCTTGAAATGCCCCTCTACTTCTCCGCCTGATAAACTTTGACTCATATTTCAATACCTAGCTCAAATTTCACATTCTCTGGTATCTCATCCTAACTTCTCAAAGAGTTTATCATTTTTGTCTCTGTTTTGATCATACCTGGAACATACCTTTAATATACCACTTGAAATACTACCTTTAAGTTCAAACAAGTCCATGGGATCCTGGAGAAATGTGTTTATTTCATCTTTGTTCCCCATTGTAGTGCCTGGCACACTCCTAGCTCTCCATAAATGTCTGTGGATTTTAAATTGAACTGAATAAATTTGGATTAATGAAGTGAAAAAAAATTCCAAAAAATTTTAGATGGTAAACTAACTTTAATTGTAGCCTAAATCTAGGATGGTACATTTGGAATTCTTTGATTAAGGGAATGAAAAAAATGTTCAAACTGTCTAGTTCAAACTGATAATAAAACAACCCTCACTGCTCCTGCCTCTGGCCTTTCCCAGCACCCATCTAGACTGCAGTGTTTTTCCAGCAGCACTAGGCAGGAGAGAGGTCACCCAAACTGGTCAATACGGTCGTGAGTAGTTTAAGCAACCTTATTTCATATATTCACCAGCAGATCTGAAATGAGAAGTGGTTACCTAAAAGCATAATGGTTAGGAACAAGGAGCTTGAATCTGAGAGATGTAGACTGAAATGCTGGCACTGCCAATTGCAACTGTGTGAGTTTTGACAAGTGATTTTTCATTAGTGAAATAAGAACAAGGCACTGACCTCATACAGTTGTAAAGAACAGTAGCACTGCCTCAAATATTAGATTTTAGAAAGTCATATTGTTGATATTTTCTTTGTCAGTTATTCCTCCTTTCATCAGAGAGGATGTCTCCAGGGTGCCCCATACAAAATGTGGCAGTGTTCAGTTACTCCATTGACAATTATGAGGAGAACAGGAATTCCAGGTTGAGGGACCAGCCATGTGGAGACATACAACACATGGCATGTCAAGCTGTGAGTATGGTGACTGCTTTTCGCTTCTGCCGTTACACCTCTCCTCACAGACTGAAGCAGGTCTGAACTCCCAAACCTCAATGTCCTTTTGAAATATTATGGGCTTTCGAGGCCTGGCCAAGCTGTAAGAATAGCCTCAAAGCACTGACTTGTTTTCAACTCCTCCTTTACCCTTTACTGTGTAGACCTGCCTGTAAAATCCTGGGCTCTCCTGAGCAGCAGTATCCCTGAGGGGTCCCTTTGTGATTTAGGGAACTCCTAGGCATTTGTAACTACCAGAGGAGTATGTGTATTTCCTTTCAAAGGACCATACTCTCATGACACAGAGTCTCATCTCTTCTATTTTGAACTTTGACTGTCTGCAGAGACTAATACCACAAAGCATAGCCAGGAATTTTCAAATTTGAGGGAATCTCTTAATTTGAGCCACATTCTGATAAAGTAAGTAAAGGGGCCCCAGATTTGCCCTGGAGGTTTATCTGTCTCTCAGATTCTCTCATATTAGGCAAGAAGCTCTATGATCGCCTTCACTTTTAGGTTACTATCTCCCTTTCATATATTTCCCATCAATCTAAGGTCAAAGCCCTTCGTTGAAAAACTGTCTTTTTGGTTTCTGAGGATTTCTTTTATTTTACATAAAAATTGTTTTCCATAAAGGCCCAGCAACATGGTAAGATGATTTTGCGTACTTCTAGTCATAGAATTCACCTGTGATCATGGAGGACCATGTCCCCTATTGCTTCAGCTCTTCTTCAGCAAGCCTGTCCTACGTGACAGGGCTTGCAGTCATTCATGCTGCAGAGGCCAGCTCCACTGCCTAGACTCCCCATGTGGGCTTTCCAATTTCTCCTTGAATAACATGGACAGCAACACACTGTCCCCAGTGAATCACCCTCTGGACATGCATTTCCATATCCATTCACACTTTCTCTCTCTCTCTCTCTCTCTCTCTCTCTCTCTCTCTCTCACACACACACACACACACACACACACTCACACTCATACAAACACAAATATCAACATGTGACTAACCCTCCAGATAGCAGACTTTTCCCATTTTACTATGACCATAGAGCAAGATTCTCAATTTTTTTTATGCACACAAAAACTAAACATTTGGAGTAGTGAGAAATGCATATTCAAAATCCATAGTATATATGGAATAGTTAATATTCGAACACATATGCAGCATTTCATCCCAGAATTAATCATCAGCTATTTCTATCTATCCCCAGGTCCCTTACCTGCCAGTCACTACCTGTACTTGCTCTGGCTCTTCACAGGGGCTTTCACAGCCCCCGTGACAGCAGCCCCGTGCACTGTCTCTTCCTTCCTGGCCTCTACGTTACTTAAATTTCTTGCTCATATATTTCCCCTCCTTCGCACATGCATCTCCAAGCCCTCTTTCAATGAAATCTTTAAGTTTGTAAAAGATTCTCTGGTTTCTAGGATCCACCTGACATTTTTGTGTTAAAATTATTGTCTTCCAATTACCCAAGGCAGATGAATGAGATTTTAGTACACATGCAAATAAACTAATGGATAAGGTATCAATAGGATCAAGGAGTTTAAGTCAGTAAGCCCCAGGTGGTATTTTTTTTCTCAATTTCTCCAACTTTCTCCAAATATCCCTGGTTTATTTGGTCATTTCCACCTAAAAGGAGCTTCATAACATTGAATGGCAATATGCCTGAAACTGCTTTTCACCCAATCTGCTTTCTTGGTCAGCTCCCACTTACAACACTTCCATCTTCCTCAGTCGTTAAGGCTTAAAAGCTAAAAACAATCTTTGGTTCACTTCTAATCTATTTTCTATATCCAGTTTATGTCTAGTTAATTATTCTTGTGAATGTCTCTCAGTATGTAGTCCTTGCCATTTTCACTGTTCTGGGCTATTCAAAACCCTCAACGCCTTTTGCCTGAGAATTTTAAATCCTACTAACAAATTTACCAGCCTTCAATTCTAACTCTTCCTGCCCATCACTGACAGGTACACCTCCTGAAAAGACTACTTTCCTGATGCCATTTCTCTGTTCAAAAATCTCCAATCACTCCACAGTGCCTACTTGTTGAATCAGTTGTAACAATTACTCTCCTATGACTCAAACAAGTAAGGAATGGGAGTGGAGGTGGGTTTGACTTCTCGCAGGTGCTTTGAGGTATCAATATGTTGCTCGCATGATAGTTTCGTCTAGAACTATTTGGCTAGCAAGAAGAAAAAGAAGACAGGAATAAGAGAGAAGAAAGGAAGTTGTGGAGGCAAGAGAAAAAGGAAGGGAGGGAGAGGGGATGGGAAGAAGGGAGCACAGAAAGAGAAGGGTTGAGAGAGAGAAACTCATCTAAGCTTCACACATAATTGCATATTTCCAGATCGCTTCCCTCCTTTAAATATCTGTATTTCTCCTTTCTTGAAAGGCCAATTTTTAATAAAAACAAGTTTTTTCTAAGAAAAAAATAAAGATGAAACTCATGCATCTAAAGAAAAAAAGACACGATTTGCCTTGATTTTTATGCTTTGCTGGAAAATATTAAAATAAAGATAGCTCTCTATATTCCAATTTTCCAATTTAGAAAGGGGAGATAGAAAAAGATTTTTGTGGCTTCCTCTCATAAAAGTCAGAAAATTCTGTATATTGGAACCCTGCATGGCTCAGATGTGGTGCTTAACATTTTTCTCTCTTAAGATTTTTTTTTCCGCCACCTTTGCTTATGTGTTGATTAGTATGTCAAAAAGAATATTGAAGCTGAGAAATGGTAGCCTGTGTTTAAGGTGCCTTATTGGCACAAGATATTGAAAGTAAACAGCTTCAAAACTGGCTACACAAGCTTTCTCAATTAATCTATGTTTTTCAGAGTGAATGCAGAGGCATAATTGAGAGAATGAAATTTGTGATCAAAGTATCCATCAACCAAAAGTAATTTTGTTTTAAAGAAGAATAAGTAACAAATAATAACTGCCTCTAAGTTTTATATTGAGCTTGGTTCTTTAAGTCACTGTGTGGAAAATCCACTGGGAAGTAGACCCTAATGTGAAGGAGTTGAGTTAAGGTCTTTTAATTAAATATAAAGATTTTCTTACCCATGGGAAAGGGCATAATTAGCTGTTTTCTAACGCATTTGACCTGAAGATGCTGGAATCAGCAGATAATTGAATGTATTAAAAGAAGTCGCAAAGTCTAATTATGAGACTTAGTTGTTGGAGAAGGAGAAAAAGAAGTTATCTGTTGTTTATTCAAGAGAGTTCCTATAAATATAGAAGGGAGGCAGAGAAACAGTCAATTATCAACTGTCTCAGGCCCAAGACTGTGCATCTTGACATCAGGCTCTAGGAGGAGAATTGGGCAGTTCAGGACTTGAGTCTATTTAGTTATTCCCATGCAAAGTCTCAGTCTGAATGCCAAATAAATTACCACTAAAAATAGAGTGAAGTGCTCAGAGCAGAATGTACCAGCTGGACTGATGCCTGCATCACAGATTAACTCTGATATATTGGGCTTTGGTATGGTGCTGGGATGTTTCTAAGGGCACATATATCCGAATCTACAGACTAACAAGCTGTGCTCAGATGGAGTTCTACTGAATAAGTGCTTGGGTCATATGGTGCTTTCACAAATATGAGGAAGGCATGGTATCCTTTTAAAGGAAAATGAGCACTATGATCTCCAAGTATGAAATAATTTCATTATTATGTTCCTTAAATATTGATAACAGGCAAAAGCTAGGAACTTAAATATATATTCTTACACTTAAAAATTTAGGCACACTTAAAAAAGCAAAACAATTTTTGAAGTACCATAGACCAATACCATTCAAATTAATGAAATGTAATATGATGGATGATACTGTTTCACTGAAGATGAATTTCCATTCAAAACCCAGTTACAGTATTGACTACTATGACACAGATTCTTCTGAATTTGTCGAGCCGAAACGATTTTGTGTCTTGTGGTGATTCAATTTTCCATCACTCTTCTTTATTTCAACTAATGCAAAACTGATCTTCCTATTAGATGCTGTGAGGGCATTTGGCTCTCATTTGCATTAATACATCATTTAAGTCAACCTTTGTTCTCTCTCATTGGTGCTGGGTAATTACTGTAGTAATATTGATCTGAATAAAACAACAAAAAACATAAACTCAGATGCTGAATGCACTGTGTAGTATGTTTTATTATTTTTGCTCTGTTAGTAGATATTGAAAATACTGTTTCACTCCTTCTTGTTCATTCATGCATGCATTCATTCAACAAACAATGTTTGCTCTGTATTAGCTACTACAAATGATAATGACGATGGCGATGGTGATGATGATTAGTACTGTACAATCCCAGGTCAGGAAAATAAAACCTCAAGTTTAATGTTCAGCAAAGAGCTACAAATTAAGCCATTGAAAGTAGCAGAGTATTATCTCATTGGAATGGGAAATACAGCTCAAAGTGAAAAATAACTGCAATAACAATGATGATGATTATATTTTACACACACTGTTAAGTATCTGTGAGGTGCTAGTTACTAGTTAGTTATTATCTTATTTAATCTTCACAGCAGCCTAATGAGATAGTTACTATTTTCATCATTTTATAGGTAAGTCAATTGATATCCAAGAGCACACAGCTGGTAGTGATAGAGCTAGGATTTTAATAAGGTGAAGGAGTTCTAAAATATGACTGTTTAAATATATTTCCACATAAAATAGTTGGTATTTAAGTTGGATATTTATTATAATGGACAAATAAGAATGAGCACATGCAATGTATTGGATGGTCTTGGATGCCAAATTAAGTAGGTCACATAATAATATATGATGTGATATGATGTTTAATAAGTTATATCCCATATGCATGTATATATTATAAAACATCATTAATTATAAAATAAATTGCTATAAATTTTATAATAGTGTGATGGTCAATTGTGTATGTGAAATTGACTAGGTCACAGGGTGCCCAGATATTTAGTCAAATATTATTCAGAATGTTTTCACAAGTTGAAAAAGAAACTAAATCCTTTAAAGGCACCCAGTTTGCCCACAAGGATGTTTGCTGAGTTCCTGTGCTGAGTGGGAATCTGATGAGCTGGGCCAAAGTTTCTAAAAGGGAGAGTGAAATTTGCTACGTTGTGTGGTGCTTTGCTTTCCTGAAAAACCCCACTAGACCATTGCTAAAGACATTTACCATGTTTGAAACTTACTAGGCAGAAAGGCAAAGTGTTTGCCTAAAAATCTCTGAAAGGCAGACTTGTATTCCTGGTTTTAGAAAGTCTAAGGTTCTTCTTAGGACTGAGAAGACATATTTGAAAGTCTCAGTACTTAAAGAACATACCTAGAGAAGAGGACAAACAAGAATTTGCCTTTCTACATCCGAAAACATGTTTTGACCAAGCTTAATTTCTTACTGAATTGAAATGATCTGCCCCTCATCCTATCTGCTTAACATGGGAAGGGGGAAACTATCCCTGGTGGAATATAACATCACTAGGATTTTCTAAGGCTCTTCAGTGCACAGTGGCCAGCACACAATTTTTAAAAATTATAAATGAGGAGACAAGGAAATATCATAAAAAAAGAAGACAAACAGCATCAACAATATAAACAGATCCACGTATAATCTAGATATTAGAGTTAATACCTAAGGACTTTAAAATAGCTATGATTATTATGTTTTTAGAAAAAGGACAAGGTACACAAAATAAATGAAAAGATCCAGAGTTTCAACACAAAATTGGCACCTATAAAAGTAATCAAATGGATGTTCTGGAACTTAAAAATTGTATAATTTAAATATTATATTTAATGTACTTAAAAATTAAAGTAAGAACCATATTTGATGGGTTTAACAGCAGACTGGAAACAGGATTAGTGAAAAGCAAAACATTGGACAAGTGAAATAGACACACAGGAACATCTCAAAGGAGCTTATAGTTGGAGTCCCAGAAGGACGGAAGTGTGAGGATGAAGCAGAAACAATATTTGAAGAGACAGTGTCTGAATATTCTAAAACTGATAAAAGACATCAAACAAAGAATTCCAACAAGGAAAAACTCAATTCAAAGGAGGAAAAACACAAAGAACACTGCATCTTGTCACATCATAGTAACACTGCAGAATATCAAGGACAAAAAGGAAATCCTGACAAGTGATAAGGATGACAAAAATATTACCTTTAAAGTAGGAATTGTAAAACTGGCAGCTGAATTCTCAACAGAGCTGATGCACACCAGAAAAAATAGAGTAACATTTCAAATTGCTAAAGACAATAACTGCCAACTTAAAATTTTACATGCAATAAAAGTTTCTTTCAAAAATGAAGGTAAAATAAAGCCATTTTCAAAAGAAAACCTGAGAATTTTTTCTTTTTCTCTAAGAGACCTACACTAAAAGAAAATCTTAAGGGAATTCTTCAGGCAAATAGAAATTCATTCCTATTGAACAATTGACAAGGTAGAAGAGAAGAAAAATATTGTGTCATTTTAAAGAAATATTAACTATACAAAGCTATAATGCTAATGTTGTTTGCTGTTAAAACACAGGTAGAACTAAAATACTAAACAAAATGTTACTCTAGAAGCCAGAGGGGATAAAGAGAGCTTAAGGGTCCTGATATTCAAGCAATGTAAGACTTGAGATAAAATTAATAATTTGCATTAGACTTTAATAAGTCAAGAATGAACTACTACATCTTGGGTATCTATTAATATGATGTAAAACTAGTTTAATCAATAGAAGCAAAAATGCTGTTACCAGTCATTTCATACTCTTAATATAATTGTGAAAATATGAAATGGTAATAAGTATAACAAGTTCCAATCAGATGCTAACTGGGCCTCAGCTTGTCAACTGTATGTTCAGTTGTACCTGACAGAAAATGACAGGGAAGTCTCAGTGTATATCATTGGAAATTATCTTTAAAACATAAGAGATAATGAGATTTGTAATGTATTTAGCACTCTGGGAACAAAGCATATCTCATCCTTTCAACATAAAAGTCACCTTTTAATGCTTTCATATGCATATTCAAGGATTCATAAAGAAAGTAAAGTATTGCTAATAGTCAGGAACCTAAATGCATAATGAAAATAATAAAAATTATAAAATTTCAGGAAAAAGGAGTATGTCATGCTAGATTTATCAGGGAAATGTTCAAAACATAGATAGAATCTAAAAGAGGCCTTGAAATCTGACTGAAAAACACATTTCATTTCTTTTTTTTAAGTTTAGTTAATGTACAATATTACATTGGTTTCAAGTGTACAACATGGTGATTCAACAGTTATCTACATTATTAAATGGTTATCCCCAGTAAGTTCAATTACTATCTGTCAACATACAAAGATATTATACTATTATTGACTATATTCCCTCTGCTGTACTTGCATCTCCATAACTAATTTCTATTATAGTTGGAATTTTGTGCCTCTTTATCCCCTTCACCTATTACACTCACTCCTTCCAACCTTTCTCCAATGGCAACCACTAGTCTCTTCTCTGTCTATGAATCTATTTCTGTTTTGTTTTTTTTAGATTCTACATGTAAGTGAAATTATATGGTATTTGTCTTTCTCTGCTGGCTTATTTCATTTAGCATAATACCCTCTAGGTCCATCCATGTTGTTGCAAGCATTCTTTCTTATGGCTGAGTATTATTCCATGGTGTATATGTATCACATCTTCTTTATACATTCATCTATTAATGAACACTTAGATTGCTTCCATTTTGGCTATTGTAAATAATGTGGCAGTAAATATAGGAGTTCATATAACTTTTCAAATAATGATTTTGTTTTCTTTTGGCACATTTCCAGAAGTGAAATTACTGGGTTAAATTGTATTTCTATTTGTAGTGTTTTGAGAAACTTCCATACTGCTTTCCAGAGTGGCTACACTAATTTGCAATCCTAATAGCAGGGCATGAGGATTCCCTTTACTCCATATCCTCACCAACAGTTGTTATTTCTTTTCTTTTGGATAATGCCATCCTAACTGGTGTGAGGTGATATCTCATTGTGGTTTTAATTTGCATTTCCCTGATGATTAGTGATGTGGAGTATCTTTTCATGTGCCTGTTGGCCATTTGTATGTCTTCTTTAGAAAAATGTCTATTCAAGTCCTCTGTCCATTTTATAATTGGGTGTTTCTTTTTTGGTGTGAATTGTATAGGTTCTTTATGTATTTGGGATATTAGCCCCTTATTTGATATATCATTTGCAAATATATTCTCCCATAAAGTATGTTGCCTTTTGTTTTGATTGTGATTTCCTTTATTGTGCAGAACCTTTCTTGATAAAAATGTATTGAGGGGTTGAGTTTGTTCTCCTTGGTTCTTGTCCCTGCCTCAACAAAGAATTGAAAGGCAGAGTCAGTAGTGAAGCAGAATGAAAGTTTTATTTGAATACACTCTAAGGGAGAAACAGGCTATAGTCAAGGTAGATCAATGCAAGTTTACTTGATTAAAGCAAAAAGGAAGGAAAAATGAAAGGAGGCTCGGTATAGGGCATAATCCTTTGCCAACTCCTAAAGCCAGAGTCACCTGGCATTCAGTGTCCTCTTGAGTCTTCATGGCATGGGAACTAAGTCCTACCACCCCAGGGGTTGGGGGAACTGCAGATCACTGGATGGAGTGAGATTATGTTCTGAGAACTTCCTGAAGGCAAAGAAAAGAGATTTTCAGGCAGCTGCTAAGGAGCACCCAGGCCACAGGAACTTGCAAGCCCAAATCAGAGCTCTCAGTAGCCCCTCCCTACTTCTGTAGTAGTACAAAGAGAGTGACACACTAAAAAAAAGGCAGTTGTGGACAACCTCAGAGAGGAAGCACACTGAAGGGCTTAAGATTCTGTCTTTTAAGGCTTTCAAGAATGGTACAAAGGTAAAGGGTTGGGGTACAGGCTTGTCAGCAGTCTCATGATGTCTATTTCCTGTGAGAGACAATATGTCATTATCTATAGCCAGTCTTCTAGGTAATTATGTAGAATAAACATTTTCTTCCTCTCCAAGATAGTGGCTACCCCCAAGCACTGGGAACATATCAGTTATGACTGCTTGCCTTTCCTTAAGTCACTGGCTGATTACCAAAGAATATGTGAGGAATCTAACTTCTCAACTCTCCGCTTTTAAAATGGAATCTTTGTCTTAAGATGGAGTCCCCCCTGCTCTTACTGTACTGTTTATATCTCAGCATTTTTCATCATAGGCAGGAAAAGTTAATCATCATGGTTGACCTATGTCCCTGCCCAACTTCACCTGCATTAGCTACAACAAGTCTCAAGGTCAGCCCAGATTCAGAGCATGTAGAATGAGCTCACATTGCAAAGGGGCCTTAAGTCTGTGCGTCTTCTCTGGCTCTCTGGCTTTATCTGATTAACTCCCTGAGTTCTTGGTGGCCCCCATCCTCTTCTCATCCTGCTCATATCTGCCTTTCTGCCCAATAAATATACTATTAAAAAGAGAAGGAAATGCACTTTCCTATAATCTTTGGCTAGAAGTGGAAATGAAATCTAATACTAATAATAAAGATCTGAATTTGGACAGTTAACTACCTCACTCACAAAAATATTGGTTCTTAAGAAAGGGGAGCTGGGACAGGATGAATGAAATGGAACTGAAGATAACATGTTTGGAAAAGTTTCCTTTTCCTAATGTTCCTCTCACTTTAAACATTGCCACAGTAGAGAGTTCAAGTTGCAAAATCTGCACGGATCTGTTCTCCTGAGAAGCAAGCTAAGAGAACTGAATACCAATTTGCATAGTGAAATGATTAAAAGAGTAAAAAATCCATGCATAAGCCCTGAAGTACCAGAGCTATGTCCTCACAAAATGGCCTTTTATTCTAATAAAATTTTGAGGAATAATTATCTTACCCAACCTCAAATATAAAACTAAAATTATTTTAAGCAATAATTATTAATGATGATTAGTAAGAAGCTCTATAATTTTACTTAGGTGTCTATTTTTTTCTAGTCTTGTCCTTAAAACTCAGTCACTGTTTATTATAGATTGGTTCATAGTTATAACATGTTGTTTTAAAATGGAATTTTGGTTGTATATATAAAAATTGTAAATCAGAGAAAGTTTAAGTTCTAGCACCAGTCTTAGTTAACCATGGCTAAAACTACATCCCTTCATTTGGACCATGAATTTATTATACAGTTATCACTATGTACTTATTGATAATTTATCTAGATTGTAAACATAATTTGTAAAAAGGGAGAAAAATTATGTTTATTTGCTTGGAAAACCCCAAACTCTATGGAAATATCCTTAATAATACAATGCAATGCTATAGCTGGAGGTCCAGCATGATAATCTCAGTAAATAGGTGATTACCTAAGACCCCCAGAACTCATAGGATGTGGGAAATAAATCTAGAGGTGAGATGTACATTGCTGAATTGGATCCTCTAGTAACTTCCCAAATACTTGATAATTTTAAGTAAATTATACTTCAGATACACACCGTAACTCTACAGAAAGTTTTGCTCCTAAAGCAAATTGTTTGTGGCTCTGAATCCCAAATTATATCTGTTTTAGATCTCAAGTGAATATTTTAAAAACATTTTTGTCATGTTCGAAGTAAAATAATTAATGAAATTTATGCAAACAGTATTCTCTGAAGCATTGCTAACCAATCACCAACAACAGCACATAAAATGTTTCTTACAAGTAGCAGGACAGCATATCATTCTAAATTTGGTTATTCCCAGAGAGTCTAAAGGAACATTATCAAGAGATACAGCCCGATGATTATATAGTCTCAAGTAACTGGATAATTAAGTTATGATTTAACCCAATATTATCACTGTCTGTATTTACAATATATTGTGCAGCTCTCCTACCTACATGGAAAATCTAAGGTGCATGAGACAAATCTGAATAAGCAGTCTTCTCTAAAGCATGTTGTCCCAGAACTAGAAGTCCAATTCTCCAAAAACTCAGTACTTATTCTAATACAGTGAATCCAAGATGCTGACATCCCCAATTTAAAAATTCCCATTACTAAACATCAATAAACAGACACAAAAAATTTCAAGACAGCAAAATATTAAGGCCGATGATAAATTATTATGATAAGTTATGGGTATTATGGGTATTTTTAATACTGATAATCATTCTAGTTTTGCTAGCCTGCACATTATTGAATGATTGTTTCCATTGCTACTAGGTTAACCCTAAATGTCCTGGAAGTTCTTTAAAAATTGACAATTTAGAACTCAGTGATGCCTGGGGTATCAGATAAATACAGTGTTAACAGAAAAGTGGGGCTCAAATGTGAGGGGAACTAACAGTTAAGCTAAGTTCATACTGAACCAATGAACAACTTCCACCAGGGTTTATATGTTGCTCTTACTCAAGCCCCAAATTGTCCCCAAAGTGTACATGGGAGAGTTAAGAAGGCCCAGTTGCCAAGGTTATAGAGGGATGTGCTCAAGAGCACTTAAGTATTTGCAGGAACAACTCTGTCAGTTTTCCCCACTTTCAGCTGATCCCATCCCCAGCCCTTATCCCTCATTGTGTCCAGTCCTTAGAAGAGAGTAGCAAACGAGTTTAACTGCATGACAGAAGCAAAATTATTAATGTATGAATAAGGATTCACAGCCTCTCACTCCTTCTTGCCTCCAATTAGGAAAAATCCTGGCATTGCCTATTTGGCATTTCCTTCTCTGATTTTAATCCCAGATGTGAAAGAATATTAAAAAGAATATTAAGAATGTGAAAGATGGAAAGAAAGGCCTTGGAGAAGCTGAGCAGGTTGAGAGATAGCAGGCAGGAAGGAATGGGGTGTGGAAACACGCTGCATTGGGCTGATCTGAAAGATCAGATATTCTTTTGTGTTCTGTAGGAGAAGCAGCAAACATGATCATTGGAATTGTATTAAGTTCTGTTTGGTCGCTTGACCGTGCTTCTGTAAATGTGACACCTCACCAAAACTAGATTTTCAGGGATAGCATGCAGCATTAGCAGAACAAATGGGTGTCAAAGGTAGGAGCAAGCAAGGCTTGAACAGCCCGCTGAACAACAACCACGCTGGGTGGAGCCATGAGGAAAACAGGAGAAATAAGCTGGCTGGCAAACAGAACAAACATAACCAAAATAAAATCCAGGATGATAACTGACACTCAGAAGTTGTTCAGTTTTCCTTGGTGGAAGCTGAAATCAGTTCGTGGCAATCATACCAGTGGCCTTGCCTATACAATCAAACTGTCATTAAGTCTTTCCTTAGCCTGCTTCAAACTCAATAACCCCAATGAGTTCAGTGTTTCTCAGTCAACCCTGTAATCAGCTTTTTTTTTTCTTGCTCTTGTTTCCTCTGCACCCTATCCAAATTCTCTGTTTCTTAGAGATCAATAATAGGATTAAAATGAATGTCACTATAATAGCAGTCAAGACTAGAACCACATGACCATAGTGGAAAAATCACTTCATATGCCCAATGTCTGCCTTTTAGAACTTGATTTGAAACGGTGAGCACTTTGTTATTGATTTTGTTACCTTGTACTCTAGGTCTTATTCAGCCGTGTTTATAGAATCCCTGAAAGAATCACACAAGCTCCTATTCAGGTTCTACTTACTTGTCCGAAAATAGTGTTCTGGTTTTCACATATCTCTTCCTTAGTGAATTATAGTGAAGGTATCAACTGAGGCCTAGTATGTGGTCTATTCTAGAGAATGTTCCATGTGCACTTGAGAAGAATGTGTATCCTGTTGCTTTTGGATGTAGAGTTCTGTAGATGTCTATTAGGTCCATCTGCTCTACTGTGTTGTTCAGTGCTTCCGTGTCCTTACTTATTTTCTGCCCAGTGGATCTATCCTTTGGGATGAGTGGTGTGTTGAAGTCTCCTAGAATGAATGCATTGCAGTCTATTTCCCCCTTTAGTTCTGTTAGTATTTGTTTCACATATGCTGGTGCTCCTGTGTTGGGTGCATATATATTTAGAATGGTTATATCCTCTTGTTGGACTGAGCCCTTTATCATTATGTAGTGTCCTTCTTTATCTCTTGTTACTTTCTTTGTTTTGAAGTCTATTTTGTCTGATCTTAGTACTGCAACCCCTGCTTTCTTCTCGCTGTTGTTTGCCTGAAATATGTTTTTCCATCCCTTGACTTTTAGTCTGTACATGTCTTTGGGTTTGAGGTGAGTTTCCTGTAAGCAGCATATAGATGGGACTTGCTTTTTTATCCATTCTATTACTCTGTGTCTTTTGATTGGTGCATTCAGTCCATTAACATTTAGGCTGACTATTGAAAGATATGTACTTATCGCCATTGCAGGCTTTAAATTCGTGGTTACCAAAGGTTCAAGGTTAGCCTCTTTAGTATCTTACTGCCTAACTTAGCTCGCTTATTGAGCTGTTATATACACTGTCTGGAGATTCTTTTCTTCTCTCCCTTCTTATTCCTCCTCCTCCATTCTTCATATGTTGGTTGTTTTGTTCTGTGCTCTTTCTAGGAGTGCTCCCATCTAGAGCAGTCCCTGTAAGATGTCCTGTAGAGGTGGTTTGTGGGAAGCAAATTCCCTCAGCTTTTGTTTGTCTTGGAATTGTTTAATCCCACCATCATATTTGAATGATAGTCGTGCTGGATACAGTATCCTTGGTTCAAGGCCCTTCTGTTTCATTACATTAAATATATCATGCCATTCTCTTCTGGCCTGTAGGGTTTCTGTCGAGAAGTCTGACGTTAGCCTGATGGGTTTTCCTTTATAGGTGACCTTTTTCTCTCTAGCTGCCTTTAAAACTCTTTCCTTGTCCTTGATCTTTGACATTTTAATTATTATGTGTCTTGGTGTTGTCCTCCTTGGATCCTTTCTGTTGGGGGTTCTGTGTATTTCCGTGGTCTGTTCGATTATTTCCTCCCCCAGTTTGGAGAAGTTTGCAGCAATTATTTCTTCCAAGATACTTTCCATCCCTTTTCCTCTCTCTTCTTCTTCTGGAACCCCTATAATACGGATATTGTTCCTTTTGGATTGGTCACACAGTTCTCTTAATATTGTTTCATTCCTGTAGATCCTTTTATCTCTCTCTATGTCAGCTTCTATGCATTCCTGTTCTCTGGTTTCAATTCCATCAATGGCCTCTTGCATCCTATCCATTCTGCTTATAAACCCTTCCAGAGTTTGTTTCATTTCTGTGATCTCCTTTCTGGCATCTGTGATCTCCCTCCGGACTTCATCCCATATCTCTTCCGTATTTCTCTGCATCTCTGTCAGCATGTTTATGATTTTTATTTTGAATTCTTTGTCAGGAAGACTGGTTAGGTCTGTCTCCTTCTCTGGTGTTCTCTGTGATCTATGTCTGCCTGTCGTTTTGCCTTTTCATGGTGATAGGAATAGTTTGCAGAACTGGGACGAGTGACGGCTGGAAGAACTTCCCTTCTTGTTGGTTTGTGGCCCTCCTCTCCTGGGAGAACAGCAACCTCTAGTGGCTTGTGCTGGGTAGCCGCGCACGGACAGGGCTTCTTCTTCCTGCCCGGCTGCTATGGAGTTAATCTCCGCTGTTGCTGTGGGCGTGGCCTGGCTCGGGCTGCTGCTCCGGTGGAGTCGCGTTGGAAGGGGAGCGGCCAGGAGGCTATTTATCTCCGTAAGGGGCCTCCCTGCTCCCTGCAGCCCAGGGGTTAGGGTGCCCAGAGATCCCCGGATTCCCTACCTCTGGATTAAGTGTCCTGCCCTGCCCCTTTAAGACTTCCAAAAAACACCCGCCAAAACAAAACAACGACCACAAAAAAAAAAAAAATATTTTTAAATTTTAAAATCAAAAAAATCAATCAATAAATTAAAAATGGCCGCTCGTTTTTCTTTATTCTCTGGCGCCAGCCTCAGGCATCTGCTCACTGGTCTTGCTGCCCTGTTTCCCTAGTATTGGGGTCCCCATCCCTTTAAGACTTCCAAAAAGCGCTCATCAAAACAAAACAGAAAAAAAAAAAATGGCCGCTCGCTTTTCTTATGTCCTCCGGTGCCAGGCCTCTGGTACCCGCTCACCGTTCTTCCTGCCCTGTTTCCCTAGTATCCAGGGCCCCCCGTGCATGCACTGTGTCTGCACTCTGGCCCGGATGGCGGGGGCTGGGTGTTCGGCAGTCCTGGGCTCCGTCTCCCTCCCGCTCTGCCTATTCTTCTCCCGCCGGGAGCTGGGGGGAGGGGCGCTCGGCTCCCGCGGGGCCGGGGCTTGTATCTTACCCCCTTCGCGAGGCGCTGGGTTCTCTCAGGTGTGGATGTGGTCTGGATGGTGTCCTGTGTCCTCTGGTCTTTATTCTAGGAAGAGTTGTCTTTGTTATATTTTCATAGATATATGTGGTTTTGGGAGGAGATTTCTGCTGCTCTACTCATGCCGCCATCTTGGCTCCTTCCGAATGTATCAATTGAAATATCAAGCTTAATAATTTATCCAATATGTAACGACATTGAATTTTGATTTCTGTAGGATTCTACTCTAAGTTGTATTGTCCACATTAAAGTATATGTACATATAATATATAAAATTATGTAAAATAATATACTTACATATCATAAAATATAAAGTATGTATATTCCTTATTTAGATATACATATATGTATAAAATACTATAATCCACACTTTTAAAACTAAGAGTAGCTAACAGTCATAGAATCATGAAATTTTGGAGATGGAAGAATATTATGTCAGATTCTATTCCTTCAGAGGCACCAGCTTAGTTACCTTGATTTTCAAAAAAGGAAAACGGTAAATTCTGTGATCTTGGAGCACACATTCCAGCTCAGTTCCAAGAATGTGGATTCTAATGAGCTTGATATTAAAACTATAATAAGGAAATAATCAAAAATACAGACAAAAGTTATTAAAAAGATGTATCAAAGCTATTCATTGCAGAATTGATGACAGAGAATATAGTTATAAATTTCCTAATTAAAATTCCTGACACTATGATTAGCATATGATTAAATGCCTATACTGGAGTTGGCCATTTTAACAATCAGTAGGGGGAAATCCTCCTTACATAATTTTACAGTAACTTTGCTGCAACAGGTCGGCTACCAGAAGACATGAAAACCAACACTAAATCTAAGTCAGATGGGGAAAGATTCATATTGACATCAACATCATTGGACAGGTAGATTCAGGCATATCTGCCACTACCAGCCATCTGATGTACAAATGGGGGGGGACAGACAAACCACTGGACATTTGAGAAGGACGCTGCTGAGAAGGAAGAGAGGTCCTTCAAGTATCCCTGGATCCTGGATGAACCGAACACTGAATGTGAGTGTAGTATCCCCAGTGATATCTCCACGTGGAATTCTGAGGCCAATAAGTATTACATGATCACTGATGCACAAAGATACAAGGACTTTATCAAAACCAGGACATGCACATCTCCGGCCGACTCCGCCATCATGATTGCTGTTGCTGGTGTTGATGAATTTAAGGTGGGTATTGCTGAGAATGGGTAGGCCCATAAATATGCCCTTCTGGCTTACACACTGGCTGTGAAACAATGAATTGTTTATGTTAACAAAATGGATTCCACTGAGTCACCCCTCAGCTGGAGAGATAATGAGGAAATTGTTAAAGAAGTCAGCACTACATTAAGAAAATGGGCTACAACCCAGATACAGTCACATTTGTGCCAATTTCTGGTTGGGATGGTGACAATATGCTGGAGTCAAGTACAAGTATGCCTTGGTTCAAGGGATGGAAGACCACCTGTAAAGGTGGCAATGCCAGAGAGCCATTCTGCCTGAAGCTCTGGATTGCACCCTGACACCAATTCACCCAACTGACCAGCCCTTGGGTTTGTTCTTCCAGATGTCTCTGAAATTAGCGGTATCGGTACTGTCCCTGTGGGTCTAGTGGGGACTGGTGTTCTCAGACCTGGCATGGTGGTCATCTTTGCTTCAGTCAACATTAAAGTGAGGTCAAGTCAATTGAAATGCAACATGTAGTTTTGAGTGAAGCTCTCCTGGGGAATAAATGTGGGTTTCAGTGTCAAAATGTGTCTGTCAAAGATGTCCATTGTGGCGATGTGGCTTATGATTGTACAAATGACCCACCAGTGGAAGCAGCTGGCTTCACTGCTCAGGTGATTGCCCTGAACCACCCAGGCCGAATCACTGCTGGCTGTGAACCTGTGCTGGATTGTCAAGCAGCTCAGACTGCTTGCAAGTTCGCTGACCTGAAAAAGCTTGATCATCATTCCAGTAAAAAACTGCAAGGTATTTTTAACAAGTACAAAACTACAAGTAACCAAAAAAATTAAAGTGCCAGTTATTTTTCCAGCAAAGTGGGTTTATTAGGGAATAACACAGAATTGCAATTCAGGACAAGCAGGCTATCGCAAAACCATAGGCGGGGTTTTCCCCAAACCCATGGAGGAAAAGGGTCCAGTTAGGAGGACTATTCTAGGCAAAAAGTCCATTGGAGCGAACTAGGAATGCTGTGTATCATGGCCTCTCATTGGCCGAGTGGTGACAGTCTCTCTCTGGCTCAGCTGTTGGGCGGGAGGGCTTGGGGTAGATGCAGAAACCTTCCTTTCTCCTGCTGGGTAGTAATGTAGGCTTCTTCCAGTGGGGTCTG
This sequence comes from Manis pentadactyla, assembly GCF_030020395.1. Lineage (NCBI taxonomy): Eukaryota > Metazoa > Chordata > Mammalia > Pholidota > Manidae > Manis > Manis pentadactyla. The sequence continues at coordinate 95,352,369 of NC_080029.1, read as the reverse complement.
CTTTGCAGAACTGTAATGGGATGGGAGAGTTTGCCCTGCTGGCCTCTTGATGCCGTATCAGCGAAGTTTCCATTTTTTAATTTTCATAGCCTCAAATTCCTGAAATCTGGTGATGCTGACATGATCCTTGGAAAGCCTCAGTATGATCCTTGGAAAGCCTGTGTGATGACAGCTTCCACCCTTCTCTGGGTTATGTGTCTGTGTGTGACAAGAACAGACTGTTACTGTGTGTATCAGCAACTCAGTGGACAGGAAGGTTGCTGGAGCTGGTAAGGTCACCAAGTCAGCCCACGAGAAACTCAGGAGGCTAAATGAGCACCATCCCAATTACCCTCCACCCCAGGCTTAATTCGTGGTGGAGGAAAGTCTCAGAACTGTTTATCTCTATTGGCCATTTACTTTTAATAGTAAAAATCTAGTTAATAATAATGCAACATAAAACCTTTAGAGGGAAAAGAGGATGTTCTGTGGAGTTTTATTAGTTTTTTAAATCAGTACTTTTTAGTGGAAATCATTTGACCAAAAATCTGCCACAGAATTTTAAGACCCATTAAAAAATGTTTAAAGAGAAAAAATATTCAGTGTAGGGAACAAAATACAAAGCTGTACCTATAAGATCATCCCAAAATATCAAAATAAAATGAAGGTATGTAGATACATGTATATATATATATATACATATATATATATATATATATATATACACACATATAGAAATGTAGAAAAATGACTAAAGTCAATCAATAACAATAATTATCTCTTAACAGTTACAGGTGATTTATGGTTCTTTTTTCTAAAATTCTGTTTTCCAACTTCTTAAATAATGCATGGGCATTACATTTCTATCTTGAAATTATGCTGACCTTTATTTTAGAATTCTGTAAATCCATAAAATTAATCAATAGTCTGCTTTTTGCATTCCTTAATCTGATTGCTCTAATGTCAACATATTTAATTTCATAGTTAATCTGAGTCAATAATTAAAAACAGTAAACAAAATAAAAGCACCTTCCACTCCCAAAATTGATATTTCTCCAGAGGTGATGTCAAACAAATATCAGACCTACAAAAAAGAAAAAAGATGTATAGAAAATCTTAGGAATGTGAGAGGGGTGAGCTGGTTCAGGGGTGAAGAGACTAAACCTAAAGCAGAAAGTGCAAGGAAGCTTCTGCACAGTCCTGATTTGGTCAGGGTAAAGGGGTATTGCAGTGAAGAAACCTGAAAAATGCTACCTCAGTCAGGTGATCAAGATCAGTATCAACAGTGATGAGTCATGTGATAGCAGGTACTCTTGATGTAACATGATGAAAGTGGTACTTTACCTCTTTGGTCTTCTTCCCCCAAACCCACAGCCTCAGTCTCATCATGAGGAAACATCATACAAATCCCAGTTGAGGGACATTCTTCAAAATACCATACTGATACTCCTCGAAACTGAGAAGGTCATCAAAAACAAGGAAAGTTTCAAAAACTGTCACAACTAAGAGAAGCCTTAAGTTCCTCAGTCATGAGGGCTAAATATAATATGGTATGTTGTAATGGATCCTAGAACAAAGGGCATTAGAGGGAAAAAAGGAAATCTGAATATAGTATGGACTTTAGTTAATGATTATGTATCAATGTTGGTTCATTCGCTGTAGAATGGACCACACTAAAGCAAGATGTTAATGATAGGGAAAACTGGGTGTGGGTATATCAGAAGTCTCTGTACTATATTCATGACTTTTCTGTAAATCTAAATCTATTATAAGATGGCAAGTTGATTTAAATATTATACAGACATACTCAGGAACCTAGTACGCTCAGTGTATCCCACCACTGATGACACCATTGATACCCCTCCTCAACTCTAATCTCTTGAAACAAGGATATTGTTTTATTCATCTTTGTATTTCCTGCAACTCCTTAAAACCATGCCTTTTATACAATCACTACAGGATATATGTCCATGGAATTGAAAGAGAAGATGATCCAATGTCTGGGGTCCAGCTAACTGCACAGAAAAAAAAGTTTCTGTTAAGATGACCTTTTTTCACTCTTAGCAATTATTGCAGTATTTAATGTTACTTAGAGAAAGATCCTTAATGGTGGGCTGAAATTGAAAAAATAAAAAGAATGAACGCTGGGTAGCAGCCACAGCACTGACAACATAGAGGAATAATCTCATAGAACCTGTAGGCATCTGAATTTACAAAATTCTTGAAAGTCAAAACAGGGAGAACATATTAAGGAAGATAACACAAAAGACCTGTATTTTGAAGGTCCTTCTGAGGATTAAATGAGAAAAAGATATGTGCATGCCCTTCAAAAATCACCACACAATCAAATAGCAGTTCTTAAGTTTCCTCAGGTGTGGAGCACCTAAAAGTCTCAATGCCCCTTGGAGATCTCAATGAATACTGATGTGTTGAATTGCATTAGAGGAACCGTTTTAATGGCAGAAAATATAACAGTGTAATGTAAAATGAGATCGAGGCTCTAAGTGCATGCAATATACACACACAAAACTATCAGACTCAACTATTCCTTAAAGATTTCTTCCATTATTATTCATTTGCTATTTTTTTCCTTTTTCCTTTTTCCTGTGTCTGCTTATTAATTGTATGTCTTCTATTGAACTATAAGCCAGCACATATTTCTTGTCAATTCTTGTATCTTCAAAATACAGTATCTTGGCACATATAGCTATTTCTGGAGCACTTACTAGAAGTCATGAAATACAGGAAAAGACCGAGATTCTTGTTCTCATGGCACCGACATTATAATTCTAATAAGTTAAAATGCCAGAGGGTAGTAGATGCGATGGGAAAAAGTAAAGCAGGGTAGGAAGGGATGGGAGTTGGAAGGCGAAACAGGTCACAGTGAAGTGAACAGGTCCCCTGAAGTGAAACAGGGAACCACTGCTGAGTTTTGAGCAAGAGTCATATCATATGACTTACATTTTCAAAGACTCACTCTGGCTGCTCTTTGGAGAGTATACTCTGCAGTAGCAAAGGCAGAAACAGAACGACCTGTGAGAAGGTGATTGCCATAATCTTTGACGGCTCAGAACAAAGTAGTAGGTGTGGCCATGGTGAAAATTAGTTAAATGCTAAATATATCAAAGTGTGTAATCAAGAGGATTTTATGATGGACTCAATAAGTATTTAAAATGAATAAATATTGGCCAACATTCATTAGTAGGTAATATCATCAACTACCAAAGACTTAATAAGCATTTATGAGCAAAGAAGCTTAAAACAAAACACATATTGCTATATTAACATATGTCTATTATATTTCTATTATGTCAGTAATGACTAACTACCAGTCTTTGGCCTTAGAACACTGGCACCCAGCTTGCAGTCTGCTTGGATCCTTTAGGAAACAGTTTGAGAACCACTAAGCTGCACGGAAGTGAGGAATGATGTTGCCGATATTGAAATTCCTTGTTCACGGGGACTGTGGGTAGCCTCTCGTCTGTTGAAAGGACTGTCATCAGCTGATTTCAACCTGACTTTAGGGAGTGCGTCAGGAGCCAGGCAGATGGAGAGGCTTACTGTCCTGAGTCCAGCATCTGCCTCTGCTTTGCGATCAATACCTTTTCCCGGTGCTCATTATTTTGATAAAGATATTTAAAAAACAACTGTAAAAATCAAACGGCTTCATATTCCTCAGAACCCACCATTAACTTCTGAAATATTGTATGCTGGCTTTTACCGTGGCTCTGCTGCGGCACCCACTGAAAGAGGGGGGCGCCCAACCGTGCTCCACTGCTGTAGCAAAGGGAAGGATGAGCGCCTCTTTGCAGAGTGTGGCACCCCCTTTCCCAAAGCAACAGGGTACACAGAGATCTTCTGAGTCTCCTTTTTTGCTGAAATTGGCAAGAAACTTGTAGGTACCTTCTAGAGTACGTGGGGGATGGAACATATCTCTCCGAAGATTGAGAAATAGGTGGGCTGTGCATCCTGTGTTCCATCCTCATTCTTCTCTGCTTGTATTTTTCTTCTTTCTGCTTTTGCAGCCCTCCCTGGAGTCCACACCTGCTCAGAGGAAATTAACTAAGATTAGTTAGATATATTGCATGTGACCTCTGTCCAAGAAATACACGTTATGGGCTTAAATTGTAGAGTATGAGATTTTGTCCATCAGGTGGGGGACATTGTTTTATTTGCTCAGGGGATATAGGGAGGCATATTTCCTCAGGGAGAGGGGGGGATTTTAGTATCTGGGGCATGTTCAGGCCCCCCAAAGAGCTACCTAGCAGCAGCAGCCTCCTCTAATTCCATGCTTAATCCAGTTTATGCTGAGAATGTGAGGCCCCAGTTTTTACACTCTGCTTCACAGGGCCTTTCTGAAGACAAATATAATAATGTCATCTGTTCAATGCCGTCCTGTCCCTCCACAATTCAATGAATGATGCTGTGCATTATGACCAAGCTTTCTCTCCCAGCTGAATTTAGAAACTGCGGTTTACAGTGCTCCCTATGTTTATTCACAGTGGTATCTCATGGGAAAGTGGAGGCCTGGGCATTTGCATTCCTCCTAGTGGTTCTACGCTCCAGGCCAAAAAACACATGAACGAGGGTCTTCATTGGCCCAGAGCTCCTGATAGGATTTCATTCATGCCTGCTGCTTACTGACAGAGAAAGCCCCCTGCAAGAAGGTTCGGCTCTCATAAAGAGCTCTGCCAGATTCCGGAAGATGTGGCTTTTTGTTTAGCACCCTAAGATACGGTGTGACACTCCCCAGCCCAGGGACCATCACAGCAGCCTTTCACAATTCAAAGAGGAAAGGAAAATAGCCTGCCTTTGAGCATCAGAGATGTGGGAGAGGCAGGAATCAAATCATGAATAAATAAATAAAAACACCCACAGCTGTGATATTTAAAACAGACAATCACTATAACAGCAAATGACAACCCTGCAGCCTGCAGAATCTGCTAATAAACTGTCTGCTGTGACTGTTATTAAAGATAAACTTATGAGCCTGATTATTCAACCATTAAACCTAAGTGGAAATCAAAGGAAGATCTGTGTCAGATGATATATTGGGTGCTGCGTAGCCTAGGAAAATTACTCATCAAATTTGAATGCTGATGTCTCTGTCCTCTAAGGATTGGTCCCTTGAAATTTGGCACTATTTATGCAGAAGGTTTCTTCTCTTTTTTCCCTTAATTATAATTTTATAATGTGTACCTTTATTTTTTCAATGAATTGTTATGATAGACACAGCTTATCTCATTGTCCGGACAGTAGAATAATGGAGTGCCATTCAGCTCAGCAAGGACACAGCTCCTGAAAGGCAAAACATAAGACCTTCCTCAGAGCCACCTGCTGACCACAGCACCTTCATCCCTGAGGCTGATGCTGAAAGAGTTTTCAGGAAGTCTGAACTGTGGGTAGCTTTGTCGACATACTAGCATATTTAATCTAACAAGAATCCAGTTCCAACCCAAAAGACAGCCAATTGTCTTCCCACTTGGAACTCCATCACTGCCGTTGCTATTACAGTCAGAGACACGCTTAAAAGGCAGAGTGGCCCATTATGACAGAAACAACATCATAGAATGACAATATTATATGAGCACACCATTTTGAAGACATAAAAGGATGGACCAGATTGAAAACAATCTTCAGTTAATGTCCTATATTATCATTATATACAGGGTACACCAGAGCATGACAATAGAGGGAGAGCTCTTCAATCTGGTAGAGTTTTCAAGGGTTGCCTTTTAAATCTCTGCTTGATATTAATATTTCCTAAAAGCTTTGAGTTAGGAATTTGAAATAATCCCTAATAATCAGGGTAATAGTCTTTAATTTTTTAAGTAAGAAACAATGCTAACTGCTTAATTTGCACAATGTAAAGTGGTACGAAATTGTGCGACAGGTTAAGGAGATAGAGTCAATAAAACTTCACCTTTCTTAGATCCTGCGGTTTTTGTTTTGTTTTGTTTTGTATTTGTCTTTTCCACATCACCCACCTTAGCATCTCTATTTGGTGCTTCTTTCTTCAGAGAGATGTGATGTGCTTGGGAGCCCCCTCCTTTATGTTTTCTGCCTGTAATGAATGTGCTTGCTGAGCACATATATATGCTCAATGGACTTTTGAAAGAACAAGTTTACAAATGGCTTAAGTACTTGGATACAGGCCCAATTCTAAAATTATTCCAGGTTAAGGCATAAATGGAGAAAATAAAGAAACATGGTGTTTATAGCACGTATGAGAGAGAAGTCAAGAGGCCAGACATAGCTGCATACAAGTACCATGAGTGGGAAATAAACCACATAAAATTTGGACTTGGAATTCAAGATGTTGGTGCTGAAACTACAGGATGATAATCACATTAAGTAACAATTTATCCCGAATTGATGGGGTCCTTCAAGAACTGTAAGGCAGTAATTCTCTTACATGACTGGATGTTAGAATCACCTGGAAAGTGTTTTTCTGTTTTTCTTTTTCTATTCAAATTCCCAGGTCACTCCCCTAGTCAGATAAATACAAATATCCAGGGAAGGCACCCATAAATCTGTCTTTATATTTGATAACAGCTACTGAAGAGGAGACAACGTAGCCCCCATCAGACCTTCACCTACTCTGTGAGCCACTTAGTGAGAGGAATGAAGTCCCCTGAAGTAGCCTTGCTGCCATAATTTCAGCAAAGGCAAAGTTAACTTAAACATCTACCTCAAAATACAACTGAAGTAATATGCAGAATGGTAGAACTTAATCATATGCTCCATCCCTGAATATCACAATATGAAAGTGAAGCTGAAATAAACTTCTTTAGATTCAATAGATAAATGCTGTGATATGATCTAGGAAATAATCAAGAGTGTTTCTTTTATACACTGGACATCTTTATTATGAAAGTTTACTTGGGGAAGGAGAGTCACATGCAGCACCTACAGAGACCCCCCTGCTCATAAGGACCCAGCAGCAATCAAAATGCCGTTTTCATTTCATGATGTAAAAGCAGAATGCACGCTGTTCTCATGAAATATATGTTCTTTTAAAGTTGTAAAAACTTGGAATTCTTTAGGTAGTTGAAATGATGAGCTGACTATTTAGAGAAAACATAAAATTAACTTTTTTTGCATTAAAAAAAGTTTGTAAAGTCGTCTCTGAATTTGTCTATTTTATTTTATTATATATTTCTTATTAGCGAGGGAATCTTTTTAAAAAAATATGTATAGGAAACAAAGCAATGAAGCAAATATCCGTTATTGTTGTTATCCCACTTTACAGATGGAGAAAATAGGTTCAGGAAAATTAAGAGTTCTGTCCAAGGTCATACATGGAGTCAGTGATAGAAATGAAAATTCAATTCACATTTTCTGGCTCCCAAGTCATTTTCATCTGACCAGGAATACAAAGAAACAGCTTGCAAATGTTAATGAACAATTCTCTTTGGCTCCATATAAAAGAGAGCCACAAATGTCATTTTATAGGGCTCAGAAATGAATTCTTGGCCCCAAATCGAAATATCATCAGTTTTCATCCAAAATTTAGAGTATATTTAAACCAGAAAGCCAGCAATAATGACTTTTTTGTCTATAGTGGTTAAAAAGAAAGAGAAAAAGCTTCCCAATAAAGTTGTCCTTTGCTTTGGGCAAGGTTCATGAATCAACTGGTCTTCAGGTAAAAGGAAATGAAAAATTCCTCACCTGTGATGACTATTTATATGAAAGGCTTTACAATAAAAATGCAATTATAGTGTGTATGGGGGAAACTCCTATCTTAAAGCCGTAAGTAAGCAAAATGAGTATCAGATTCTCCTCACTGGATAATGGGAAGGTGGGGTGGGGAGATGGGGAGGCAAAAATTAAGACTTGCACCAAAACCTGGCACCTTACCAAAGGTTTTAGGTACATGATTTTAGGGAAAATGCTTGTTCTCCATCTCATATTTCTTTTCATACAGATACATGGACTCCTAATTGTGTTCAACTATGGGTAAGCCTTTCTACTGAGAGGCCATGTCCCCTTATTAAAGATATCTCAGGCAGATTCTCTGAGAAGGAGACCCTGAAACACAGATTAACCTGTAGGATTTGAATAGGGGTCTTCTTCCCTCATTTGGACAAGACCAAATTTTAATGTCAATTTCTAAGGCTACCAAACTTACATACAAGAATTAATCCATATTTCCCATAAGCATTCACTCGGAAAATAGTATATTTAACCTAAAATTTTGTGAAAGAATTTAATAAAGGATAAATATGTGCTCAAATATGTATGGTAACCCTTAAAACACATTTATATCTGTGGTGTCAAGACAATTTAATGGGAAAAGAATAATCTATTCAAGAAATGGTGCTGGGAAACCTGGATATCAACATGTAAAAGAATGAAGTTGGATTCCTGCTCATACCATATACAAAATTTAGGTGAAAATGAGTAGGAGCTAAAACTATAAAACTCTCAGAAGAAAATGTAAAGTAAATCTTTGCTACCTTGGGCTAGGCAATGGTTTCCTAGATAAGACAACAGAAGCACAGGTGATTTTTTAAAAAGAAGGCAAATTGGACTTCATAAAAATGTAAAACTTTTGTATTTCAAAGAACACCATAGAGTAAGTGAAAATATAATTCACCGAATTAGGGAAAATATTTGCAAATAATATATCTGATAAGAACTTAAAGAAATCAAAAATTTTTTAAATTTTTTAAATGAGCAAGTAATTTGGAAAGAAAATTATCACAATAATTTACAAATGACAAAAACAAAAAACATGAAAAACTGTTCAACATCATTAGTTATTGGAGAAATTCAAATCAAAACTACAAGTTACCATTTTACACACACTATGATGGCCAGAAAAAAAGCCCACCAGCAATAACAAGCATCAGTAAAGATATGAAGAAAATTAAACCTTCATATATTATACATTGTTGGTGGAATTATGTAATAATATGGCCATGTTGGAAAACAGATGGAAAATTCCTTAAAATGTTAAAGATAGTTATCGTGACTTAGCCATTCTTCTCCTAGATATATATTCAAGAGAAATAAAGCATACAAAATGAAACAAACCTGGGTCCATGAATATTCTCAACATCATCATTCATAATAGGTAAACAGTGAAAACAGCACAAAAGTCCACCAACTGATAAATGGATAAGCAAAATGTGGTATATCCCAATCAATGTAATACTATTTGACCATAAAAAGGAATGAAGAACTGCTACATGTGCCTACGTGCATGAACCTTGAAAACATTATGGTAAGTGAAAGAAGGTAGACAGAGAAGGCCACTGTGATGGGTAACTTTATATATCAACTTGATTGGCCCAACAGATGGCCAGATAGCTGGTAAAACTTTATTTCTGGTGTATCTCTGATGGTGATTCTGGAAGAGATTAGCATTTGATTCAGTGGACTGAGTGAAGAGATCTGTCCCCACCCATGTGAGTGGGCATCAACAATCCACTGGGCCTCCAAACCAAAAAGCAAGGGACAGGCAAATTCTCTCCTTTAGAGGGACATCCATCTCCTCTTTCCTTAGACATCGCTGCTCCTGGTTCTTGAGTCCTTGGACTCTGGGAGAAACACCACTGGCCCCCCTGGTTCTCAAACCTTCAGGCTCAGATTGAGTCAAACCACTGGCTTTCTAGTTCTCCATCTTGCAGGTGGAAGACTGTGGGACTTCTCAGCCTCCCTAACCACTAAGTCAATTCCTTTATCTTCTTATAAATAGCTATATGTACATCCTATTTGTTCTGTTTCCCTGGCCACATATTGTATAATTCTTTGTATATGAAATGTCCAGAATAGGCAAAGCTCTAGAGAAAGAATATAGATAAGCAGTTTTCAGGGGTTACGGGTAGAAGAATGGGGAAGTGATAGCTAATACAGATAGGTTTTCTTTTTAGAGTGATAAAAATGTTCTGAAATGAGACAGTAGTGATGGCAGCACAACTCTGTAAATGTACTAATAACTACTGAATTAGACAATTTAAAAGGGTGAATGTTATGGTATATGAATTATATTTCAATAAATCTTATTGAACTATTTGCATTCATAAAGAGTTGTAGAGTGTCACTGGAGCTTCTATTGAATAGGACACAAGTCATCAAGGAAAAACAATTTGCCTACGTGCATCTATGAGACTAAGAACTTGAAGAAACCTGGCCAGACAGGTCTCTGCAAAGCATTTTGCTGAAGGCTCTGAGATCTAGGCCGTTGGCACTCAAAGTGACTGAGAGAGCCTCTGACTTAGGGCAGATTGCATGGCAAAACAAGCATGTTTCACATGAAAGATGTACAAAAGCCTTAGTTTAGCATTCAGAGCCCTGCAAGTGTTTCATCATTCTATCTCAAGCTTAGCTACTAGTTTCTCTACTCAGTATCCCTTGTTTAGAACTGTATTTACTCAGCATTTCCCCTAAATATATCTCATTCTTTACCAACTGCTTGTGCTTTTACAGTCCCTAAAATGTCCTGCTAGCTTATCTTCTTATAGGTTGATTTTACCTGACTTTCAAAGCCCTTTTTAAATGCCATCTACTCTACAGAGCCATTGCTAATTTTCTCCAAGTAAGTGTACATGCCCCCTGCTTTGCTTCCCAGTTTACTCTGCTTTGTATTAGTTATCTGTAATATTAGTTATCTGTAAGTTTATATTTTTTCTCTCCTTCTAGGGCCATCTCAGTGACCATCTACTGTGTGAGTCAGTGAAAGCAGAGACTATGCATCATTCCACTTAAGGGCATTTGCAGATTTGCAGTCTTCAAACATGCAAATGGTAGGAATTCAACTATTTGTTGATTGAATGGGACTATGCCAGTTTCTGGGGTTCTTTTTTACTTTATTTGCCTGTGTACAGATAAAATATTACATTTGATTGCTTGACATTTAAAAAATCAGAACTTTAACCTATTAAACTGTCCCTTTGTATTGAATGTTCTAACACAGGAGCATCCTATTTACATTTATATATTTGTATTGTGATTTTTTTCTTAAAACTTAAAAGCAAGATAAAAGATGAAATATGTTTCCTTGTATAGTAACATCCAATTTATTCAGCATTATAATGAAAGAGAATTTTCCAGATGATAAAAGCTTACCTCTTCAAGTTCCAGAACTTTAAATGATTTTTATATACTTAGGAATGGAAATTTTACTAAATTGTACTGCATATATTAGTATATGGCAAGAGGACTACTTAATTGGAATATTTTGACCTTAGGCTGCCCTTTTACTGAGGAGTCATCCTCAAAATCATGATGTTATTTTAAGCATAGAACTTCAATTATCACTTATCACCTAAATTGACTAGCAAACAATAAAGCACCTTTGAGCTGCATGCCCATGACCTATATGTCCTTATATCCCACTTGCTATATATTTCTTCTTCATGGACTGTCATGTCTCTGAGAATAGGGGCTATGCCTTCCATTTCTGTGTCAGTTTTATTGTGTTTCCATGTGTGCAGAAACCAGTTATTGCTGACTTTCATTTTGTAAAAAGAAACAGATTACCCATTAAAAGGAAAACCCTGCTTTTCAAAAGGTTGAATAAGAGAGTAGGTTTTTAAAACTTTAAATAAAAATCCAGCTGGTTAAACTAAAGCCATTGAAAAGAAGCTTAATTGAGGAATATTTTTTGGCTCTGAGCCCGCTATCTTTTCATATGATTGTAAATCGGATACAATTTTATTCGCTTCAACTTCTTGTCTTTCAGTATTTTATTCCGCTGAGACTAGTAAATAAGTGTTCATAGCCATATTGAGCTCAGTTAAACTACTTTCTTCCCTTAAATTACCCGTTTTGGTTGTATTACTGCCAGCCAGCCTTTGCTTGTTGACATTTTTATTGAATGATTGTGCAAGAAATGTTGATATCTTCATATATTGTTTTGACCCTTCACTAATCCTCTTTATCAGTCATTTCTCTCATCTGAAATGTCTTCTTCCCCCACATTTTAATTATCCATCCATCAAAGCATGCCCTTTTTTCTCCTTTAAAATGGTGTCATCCTGTGTCCTTCAGGAATCTTTCCAGAGGATGTCCCCTTTTATTTTTAAGAGTAATATAAGCCAAGAGGACACTGAGTTTCTGTGATGGCAGAGAGGTTTATCTTCTTTCTTTACCTCAAGGTTGTGTTGTGTTTTGGAGGGAGAGGAGAACAAAAACTGATGAGGTGTGGAAATGTTTGAAAGCAATGAAGGGCTTCTTGCTGAAAAAATTGCCTCTTTTAAGGCCTTCCTGATGACTTGGTGCTTTGTTAATATAAAGCATTTACTAAGTAAACCAGCTATCAACTAATGTTCACAATTGAGACCTGATTCACATGCCTGCATTCCTTTCCTTTCAATTTCCAACTGTATTTGGGAATTCAGCTCCCAATCAGCTCCTTCATTGCTCTTATCTGGTTTTTATTCATAAAATATTCCCATACTTACATATTTGGGTATGTACTGTGTGGCAACCCGTGTGGAGACACAGTGACGAATGTGCTGGAGATGTGTTCAGTAGGCTGAACAGAAAGGGAACACAGCACAAGAACAGGTCAGGGTAAAGAGAGGATAGTTATAGACCTGTTGAGGTTAAGACTTCTTTTGGATATTCAGGTGGTGATAGCCAAAATGCAGATGGATTTACAAATTTTCATTTGGAATAAATAGATCTTGGTAGATATATAATAATAGCTAATATTTATTGAGTTTTTACTTTACCACTATATGGTGTTTCTTCTATTTCTAGATAAAAATTATAGGCATATAGATGGTAATTGACATCACTGCAATGGAAATGATCACAAAAATTGTGAAAGAAGAATACCCCAGGCAGAAACCTAGGGAATCCACAGTCTACTGATTCTTTCCTGTAGTCTTGAGGATTCACCTTCTAGTCTGGTAGTTCCAAGGCCTCTGTGTCTGGCACCAACCATCTTGATAGTTTTTCCTTATCCAATCTACCTTACAAACAAATCCAGAAACTGTATCTCCAGGGCCATCTTCTGAGAACCTGATCAAGCTGCTGATCATAAGCTTTATGACTCTACTGATTATTAGAATGTTCTTCTGTCTACTACTGTCCATTACATATTCCTCTCTAGCCACATGAACCTAATCGATGGCCAAACTCACACATCTATTTCTAAACCACCTAATTAATTGGCTGCTTTCCCCCACCTTTATCTCCCTATGCACCAAAATACCTCTCATCTCTCCTGCAACACATACTAATTTTTTTCAGATAGTCTTTTTATATAAACCCCTACTTAACTGACTTGCACTCACTCCCATTATAAATCACCATGATTGCTCAATATACATAAGCAATTCTGTACAGATGTTGCTAGAAGCAAATGTTTGTCTGTTTCCCTAGTTTTGTTTAAAAATGATTAGAGAATAGGGCACTCTAGTTCATCATAGATTCAAGTTACCAGAGACATGTAATATATACCATGCATAAATGGCCAATTGTCTAATAGTAAAATTCAATAATAGCCTCAAACCTAAACTATACTGAAAATATCTTAATCTTCCTTTAATGACTCTGAAAACACTTTTGGGTTTTGCAGAATTCCAAAGTTATCATTATCATTGTCCTATACGTAGGGAAGTAATAAAGATTTCCAGTTCCTAGGTTCTCAGATTAATGATCTTTTACTGCATTTCTTTAGGTTTGCTTCACCTCCCCATTATACTGTAAGATCTTTAATAACCAGAATCGTATCTTCTATTTATTTTGCATTTCACATAGGACTTTACACAAATGGGCACAAAATTCGTATTTTTTATTGTCTGGATTAGAGTACACAGGGAAACCCTTTTTCAAATATTTACTTTTTCCTATAACCTTTCCCTTTTTACTATATATATCAGGACTTACCAATTTATTTTTCCATCCTAAAGCTAGAAGAAAATATAAGCAGTGGCCACTTTGCCTTCTCTCCCTAACTGGCTAGTGACCCATAAGCCTTTGGCTATACCTCTATATATATATAGTAAAACATAGGTGCCAACTCCTTTCACTAAAACCTGGTTTCCTCTACTTACCAGTCACAAAATTAAGCATGGCCATACTACTTACTGAGGCAGTAAAATATAAGTGGAAGTGACAAGCATCACTTCCTGGTAGAATATTTAATTGATTCTCTACCTCTCTTTTCCTCCATCATGATGATCCTGAAATCACCTATTGATGTGGGTTTGTCACAAGGTTAGACAGCTGAACAACATACCAATTTATGGAGCCCTTCAGAACCAAAGCGGTGTGCATAAGAGGAAAATTAAAATGTGTTGTGTAAAGTCACTTAGATTTTGGAGTTGTTGTTTTATCACTGCACAACTGCACATAACCTGATATAGTATTTACTTTATAAATGTTTATTATGTATTTCTTTCTATAAACAGTACAGTCCTTGAGGGCAGGGGCCATGTCTGTATCTTTTATTAACCCTCGGTATTTTGCCAAGATACTGGTTAGTTGGCTGTCAAATAGTATTTGTAGAATGAATAAATGAAAAGTGAACAACCTTGATTTCCATTAAAAATATGATAATATCCTCCACTTGACCTGTCTTTTAGAATTAGACTTTAGCCTGAGAGTGTAGTCCTACTACAGTTTGGTCAATCTGAAGTTTGTTCAAGCTTCCAAAGAATCTCAAAGTGTCCCTAGATAAAAGTCCTCAAACCTAACCTGTCTCTTTGGTCACATCATGGCACACCTTGTACCCCTTCCTTCTTTTTTTTTCTGAAGCTGATTTTCTTCACCTTTTTAAAGCTGTTGTTTATACTGTCGTTTAGATTATTTCCCCTCTAAGACTAGCATTACGGTAGGAGACCATTTCTTCAGTGACTTCTGCCACCTTGATCTACTTAACAAACCTTCTGGAACATCTCCTGAGAAAGGCTTCACACTAACTCTGTGGGGAAATAGACTGGGAGTGATGGATGCAACTAATGTGGTGAAATTATAGATATCCCCGAGGTTTCAAAGCTCTTATGTCTCTTAGCTTATAATTCCTAATTTTCTTATTAAGTGATTCAAGGAAACTTCCTGGGATCCTTAAAAATGTGATATAAATAGTGTAAAGCATAATCCATGGTAGATTGGAGATAAGCCTTACCCCTCTCCTACCTAGCCAAGGAGTACATGGTATTAGGAAGGAACCAGGCAGAGTCAATGCATTGGGCCAATATCAACTAATCCAGGTTATATAGCCAATGCATCATTCTCTTTCAGCTCAACAAACCAGAAGTTCTTGAAAATTAGGTAATATTTAAGCATGATAGGTAGACACAGAAAGGTAATATCATGTACTGAAAGTAATGGGCTTGGGAGTCTGACAAACCTGGGCTCAGATTTCAAATCCACCACTTAATTGCTGTATGAGACAGTAGAAAGATTCTTTATATGAGAATAAGAACTTTTTACATATAATTTAAAACAATTCTTTAAATTCCAAAAAGAAGCATTTTTCTTTTTGGAATTGTTTTACACATGCAAGTGCACATGTGCACACACACATGCACACATAAAAAACACATGATTTCAGTTGAACATGTACATGCATGTGGTATATCTTTCTGTTTACTTCAGTATTTTCATTTTTTCCCCCAGTATAGTTTTGTAGTTCTTATTGTACAGATTCATACAAGTTTTGTTAAATTTATTTCCAAACATTTTATGTTTTTGATGCTATTGCAAAGTGTTATTTAAAATTACAATTTAGGCTAAGTATTTCCAATCAAAAGACAGATATTGTCAGACTAGCTCAAAAAGCAAGACCAAGTGTATTCTGTTTATAAGAAATGCACTTTAAATGCACAGACACAACAAACTGAAAATAAAAGGAAGAAAACAAATGTTTACAGTTAAGAATATTGAGGTGTCTACATTAATATTAGGCAAAATAAGGAAAGGAGAATCTCTTCAATAACTGGTCTTGGAATAATGATATGGGAATAAGTGAACAACCTTTACCTCAGAGCATAAACAAAAATAATCTAAAAATAGAATTACATGTAAAATTAAATCTCTAACACTTCTAGAAGAAATTATAGAAAAAAAACTGAAAGCTCAGGATTGACAGATAATTTAACAACCAAAAAAATCAAAATCAATAAATTCAACTTCATCATCAAAATTAAAAACTTCTGCTCTTTGAATATCCTGGTTAAGAAACTGAAAGGCAAACCAAAGAATTGAAATGTATATGTAAAATAATGGAAATATTTCTAATGAATGGCTTGTATCCAGGAAATATAAAGAATTCTTAAAAATCGATTAGAAAAAAAATTTTTAATGGGTAAAAATATTTTAACAGATGCTACACAAAAGAAGATATTCAAATGGCCAATAAACACAGGAAAATGTGAAAGGGAAATGCAAATTAAAACCACAACAAAGACCACTGTCAACCTATTAAAATAAATAAAAATAAAAAGACTGATAATATCAAGTGTTGGTAAAGAAATGGAGCTGAACCACTCATACAATTTTGGTAGGAATATAAAATAATAAACCACTTCTTTTTTAAGTTTGGCAATTTCTTATAAATTTAAATGTACACTTGCTATGTGACCAAGAAAGTCTACTTTTATGTATTTAATGAAGAAAAATGGAAACATGTCTATACAAAAACAGGTATAAGAATATTCATAGCAACTTTTTTAGAATAGCAATACCTGGAAACTACATAAATGTCAATAAACTGAGGGATGGATAAATAAACTGTGATATATTTATACAATAAAATAATATTCAAACAAAGAATGGACTTCTGATTTTATAAAACAAGATGGATGAATCTTTAAAAAGAAAAAAAAATAAACATTTGCCTGAGTGAAAAAGTCCAGATGCCAAAGAGTAAATTCTCTATGTCCCATTTTTATAAAAATATAGAAAATACAAAAATAATCTATATTGACATAGATCAGTAGTTGCTTGGGGCCAGGGTGTGGGGGAATTGACAGGGAAAGATATAAGAGAACTCTTTAGGAAATGGAGTGATGGATAATGTTCTATATCTTAATTGTAGGAGTTGATATACTGTATAATTTGATGAAAACTCATCAAAATATATAGTTAAAATTTCTGCATTTTATTGTATACAAATTTTACCTCCATAAAGTTAAATTAAATAAAAATATATCTTAGAGATTACTATCTAGAAATATATCATATATCTCTGAGAATTGAGGATAAAAAATGAAGTAGCTCTAATGATGAACTAATAAAATATTTTCACTCCAAATCCACAGCTTTGGGTCTATTAGTCCAGAGGGCGTAGTGTGCAAAGGAAGAATGCTTCCACCTTCCAGAGGGCACAGCCATCATTCCGTTAAAACTGAAATTTGATACTAGTACCGGGCCACTTTGAGCTTCTCAAGCCAATGAATCAACAAGCAGAGAAGGGATTTATCTTCTTAGCTAGAATGACTGAGCTTGACTTTCAAGGGGCAGATTGGGCTGCTATTCCACAATGAGAATATTAATGAATATGTTTGGAATACACGTGATGCCTTGAAGAACATAGTGAATGAACAGTTCCATGTCCTGTGATGAAAGTTACTGTAAAACTACAAGCCAGTAAATGCTGGACTGCTCCTGCCTTAGAACATCCTGGAATTGAGTCTTGGGTCTCCCCACCTGGCAAGGAACCACTCTCAGCTGAGGAACTTGCTGAGAACGAAGGGAATATCGAATGGGTAGTGGAAGAAGATAGTCTTAAATACCAGCTATGACCATGGGACCAGTAATAGAGACAAGAACTGTAATCATTCTTAATGTCTTCCTCATTTTGAGATGAAGGAATATGTAAATAGTCACCATTTTTCTTCCCTCATTCTACTTCCCTTAAGATGTGTTAAAGGTAGTTGACCTTATATCCCAGTAATCAAATGCAAGTATGCTCAGCCACAGGAGGAATGAACATCCCCCAAACAGAGACACAGTCTATATTCTATAACTTATTTTGGAAAAGGGCGAGTAAGGAAGTTAAATATGAATAAAGGGGTGTATATGGATGCCAAATTGACAAGGAGTGGATTGTGATGGCTTAATGCTGTATCAGTGTAACTAAGCAAGAACTAAGGTTCCAGATTTTTCTTCCTTGTATAATTGTGGGTTAGGATTGGCCACTTACCTTGTGTTAAAATCACTGCAAAAAATTTACACAACAATTGCCTTTTTAACTTGTGTAAAAATCTATACAGGATTTTGAAAGCAGAGTGAGGAAGCAGTAATTTTTATGTTCTGAAGGCTAGTTCTCCATAAGCAGTATGGCCACTCATGCACCCTTTCACTGATTCACTAGCTCACTCTGTTGGCCTGAGCCCACCCAAACCCACAACTCCTCAAACTTCCCCCAGACCTTTCTCCTCAGCTTCTCCAAGTCCTGGTCCAGACACATGTGTAATACTTGATCAAAATACACCAGCTTCTCCCACAGGTCACCAGCATCACTGTGGCTGGAAGCAGAATGAGACAGATGTGGGTTCCAATTTGTCCTTCTAGATTCCTGCTTCTCTTCACACACCCTACATCACATCCAGCTTCCTTCCTAACTGCCAACCCAACTGACCTAAAACTACCCTCTACCATGAGCATACTTCTTTCCCTGTAGGAACCTGCTATTAATAATATTCAAATTTTGATTAATTACATAGTAAGGCACCTTTTTACAATCAGGAAGAGATTTTACAACTCTCTGATGGCATTTTATCATTTGAAAAATTAGCATGCATTTCATGTGTTGCAATATAATCTTAGTATAAAGAACAAACTTTTTTAGGAAGAGTTAGAGGAAAGAAAATACTTGATAACCTGTTCTAAAAATGGAGACATAGGGTAAGATAAGAGTGGCTACAGGGTCAGGCAATCAGGCAATGTTGAAACACATAGAAATCAATTCACTTGAGTTTATATAAATTGCCATTGCATTTGACATGTTAATATAGCTAATGGTGTTTACCAAAACATCACTCATTGACCATTGGAGAGATGTACTCAAGAAGTATAATTCAGACCAAAGTCTTAAGGGAAAGAAATGTTTCCCCTCACAAACTGAAGTCACTTTTTTTTATTAAGAATAAAATATATTATCAGTCATATATTCATTTATTTTGCTCTGCCCACTTGGAAGCTGTAAGTCACTTCTTGAAAATTAATTTTAGAAACTATTATTTTCCCTGTTATTTATCTTCCAGGTCCTTTTTAGGCAATGAATTATATTTTTCCAAATTATAATGGTTAGTCTTATAAACTGCCAGAAATATTTATTTTAAAAAAGTGAAAAAAATTGATACATGAATAAATGATTGAATGAATGAAAAGCAAACAAATCTAATAGACATCTTCCCAAATGAATATTCCAATATAAATGATGGGATTTATTCTGTTATTAATATTAAATACATGTCCGCTCACTTCATTTATTATTAGTTAAGAGTCTTAGTCATTTGAAAAATTGTTTTAGCTAATCTATTTCACTTAGAACAATGTACTCTAAAAGGCATAATAAAATTACATTTGATGATATAAATATATATATTTAACACTCAACCTTTTCCTATGTCAGTAATCTGTTTCTTTCCCATAGGAACATAGAATTATTTCAACTAATAGATTATCTTCATGAAGGTTAGTTCTAAGCACTTATAGTCCAACTTAGGGTCCTGTAGACTTTTGCTCATTTACAAAAAATTTAATATATTTTTATCTTTTAGATATTACTCAGTTTGGGCTTATTACATGATATGGTTTAAGATAATATCTGAAACTGAGGAAAATGTTAATATGTGGAAAATATTAATAAGTTCATTTCAATCCACACATGATTGTTCCACTGTGAGATTATGCTCATGTTTTCTACATCAGTGTTACTTTAACATATAAGATCTAACATGCAAGATGTCAGTCATTCCCGATTTCACATGTCCTAGTGCATTAGCATTCACGCTAACTGAATGCCATTTAACTTAATAAGAAGTCCATTTCCTCTGTCCACTTATTGCTCCTTTAAGTGCTCATTTTCCTTCCTATACTTGCTTCAAGGCATGTAGGCAACCAGTAAATTGAGGACTTAAAAAGATTTTTACTTCATATGCCTTGGACTGAATTGCTCTTCATATGTATTATTTGAGTAGATAGAATCTATGGTTTTGTCACACTCTGTCTTCTTTCCTCACATCTTAGTAACTTCTGTAATGCTTCCACCAAAGAGGCTTGAATTATTACGTAATTTAATAATCTGAGGACCCACTTTTCAGTCCCATTTATTTTTTGATGAATTATTTGCATTTTTTCCCCCTTAGGAATGAATGTTTGGGTATCATTTTATGGCTGAAAGAAAACCATCGTGCCTTATTAATCTCAGGTAGATGTTGTATTTAAGTGTTTGAATGCCTTTAATTTATATGATTGAGGTTCACATAAAGAAAGCACAAATTCTAATAAATTATGTGGCTGTTCAAATGGAGCTGCCATTTTCCAAAGTATAACTCCTATTTCTTATATGAATTTGTATTCAAGATATTGAATGGCAAACCACAGAAAACGAGATATTGGCAAAGGAGATGCTATAGAAAGAACAACAACAATCCTGATGGATTCCTTAAACATGTAAGTCACTGGTGAACAACAGAGCACTGTTAAGATTGCTTTAGGAATTAGGTCTTGTGCTTTTTTGAAAAATAGCACAAGGTAAATTGAAAACATAAATGTATGCGTGTTTTTGAGAGAGATTGGGAGAATTGCATTTCAGTAAAATGAAGATGAAGAGATGAAGGTTGTTTGTTCTAACCAAGACAAATATTGAAATTAATGATACCAATTCTAAAAAGGATAATTATTCTATTTTAGAGTATATAGCATATACTCATTCCATAGGTATGTATATAAAGGGTGTGTCTTTACTCACAAAATAACATGACTAAAATGAGGAAAATCAAGCCCGGAAAGCATACAGTTCATTCAGAGATGTATGTCACTGCCCTGCCAGTTTGAGGACACAAGGGAGCTGTGGTACGTCCATGAACGTTTGCAGACATAGCGATGTTATCTTCATGGGGCCTGTCACATGGTTTGTTATTCTCCCTGGAGTCTTTGTTCTCTTCTAGTTTCTTCCCTTCACTCAACTTTCTTTCCCTAATGCTTTGACTCTTTTCACCAGTTGTCTGGCTCCAGATTCATGGACACTTTCTTCCAGCACCAGCCAGAGACTGCTGGGCTGGCACAATGCACATCCCCAAGGTGAGATTCCTTGGCCTTCAGTATCGGTTGTTAAGATTTAGCACTGCTTACCTCAAGGGCCAACAACTGCATCATTTGTTATTGTTTGGACTATTCTTATGTTTATTGCTACCAAAAGTTTCAAAAGTCAAACTGAAAACTCTTGGCTCCATTGATGTTGCCATCACCAGGTGCTGGTAGGAGCCAAGCACTTCAGTAGCAGGCACAGAGTAGCCTGGCGGCTTCAGCATTTACATGAACTAAATCTGCAAAGAAAATACTAATTAAAGAGAGAACAGTTTCAGTCAGCAAACCAAAGTTAGACATTGATAAACCAGTAATATTCTGATCCATATGATAATTAAACCTAAAATATCAAGTAATGAGAATCACAAAATTACCTGGTACACATGATATTCATGAAGTTTATGCTATTTTAACATTTCCAGATGATGCAGTATTGTGCAAACTGCATGGATTTCTTTTTTCAGTTTTTTTTAATCAGAGAATTGCAGAATAGTGACTTTGCCTTAGGTCTCTATCACTTGATTAACTGGCTTGATTAAGTCACTTAATAAGCACCCTAAGCTACAGTTCCACATTTTTGAAATTGAAATAATATCTATCTTGCAGAGTTGCTTTAAATATAACATTAATAAACTAGCATAAATTGGCACTCAGCAATATATTTGCTATTATAAAACTAAAATTACCATAACATACTATGTATGTATGCATATATGTAACATTATTATAATTACTCTGATTTTATTTATTTACAGTTGACTCTTGAACAACATGGAGGTTAGGAGAACCAACAGTCTGCATAGTCAAAAATCCATATATAACTTTTAACTCCCCCAAAGCTTAACTACTAATAACCTACTGTGGTTCAGAACTTTACCAACAACATGAACAGTCCAAACACATATTGTGTATATGTTTTATATACTGTATTCTTATAATAAATAAGCTAGAGAAAATGTTTTCTCAAATTATCACAATTCTCCAAAAAATTTTCCAATGTGTTTATTGAAAAAGTTCCATGTATAAGTGGACCCATGCAATTCAAACCCATGTATTCAAGGTCAACTATATATATTGATGATATTAAATAAACATTTCAAATATTTCAATGGATTGTCCTCACAAAGCCCCCGTCACTGACGCTCTCACACTTTGCCTTATTTCCTCCTTCCCCGTCCCCCTCAGCTCATAAGTTCTTCTGTGTTCCCTTTGCTAAGGAAGCTGAAAGTCTATCTGGTTCCTCAATTACTATGAAAGAAAAGAGGGTAATCTCCACAGTCTTAAATATATCCTGTGAAGAATAATATTTTTCAGACCTATGTATTGTCCCTTCTAGCCGTTTTTATTCAACCTAACATGGCATTAACTCCAAAAGATCAGAGAGAGGTATCTTTTAATTTAAAACTAGCTTTCACTCTTTCTGTATAGTTATGTTTCACTGCCTTTGTAGCTTCAGGCAAACAGTGCTGCCCCTTGTACAACTGTGCTCATGACCATTTGTGTCCAATGGCCAAATGCCTTGATGACATAGTCCCACCATAAACTTGGTATAAGCAGGTAAAAGTTATCCTGCTTTCCTTGCACCGATTGATATGTTTATTTCACAAGCCTATTGTTAACTGGCTATATTTCTACATTTCCCCATAAGAAGCTCCATTCCTTCAATTTCCCTGTGCATGGGATTTCGGGCCCAACTAACATCACTTCCAAGACTTTTTTAGTTGAAAACTTTAATGTTTTTAACTTAGATACTTAACATACTGGGTATCAGTATATTGGCATAGTTTGAAATTATTCCAGATAAAAATGGACCTCAGTAACAAAAAGATGATTATGCAAATGAACTGGTTTTCAAGATGGTCCATCCAGGATCACTTTGACACTTCTTAGACAAAGAGAAGTGTATTTCCACATAAAAAAACTCTTAAATCCAGATAGAATCAGAAAAGCTAGAAAACCTGATTATATCAAATGCTAATTTTATCTTTAGCAGTTGAAATTCTCTGAGATGAACGTGTGTGTGTGTGTGTGTGTGTGTGTAGCTCTCACAATCCCATACTCCATAACCCGTGGCTCTGTAACTCTTAACATAACAGAGGTCCCCTCTTCTTCACTTAATATAAAAAGACCTCAGAATTTCATACTTCATTGCATTTATTTTGTATAACTCTATGAGATGGGTTGTATTAACCTCATTTTAGATATGTGGAAACAAGGCTCAAAAAGTTAAATAAATTGTCTCAGATCAAATAATTAATATAGAATACAGCAGGGATTTAAACTAAGGTCCATCAAGGGTCAAAACCCATATTAATTCCAAAAAGTAGTATCTCTTCAAAGAACATGATAGAAAGTTGATTATTTTCATCCAAAGAAGTCAAAAGTGGCAAAGGGGCTTTGAAGAGCGTGTAGAAGAAGACATTCACAAATGGAGAAGAAATGCACTAAAAAACAAAGTGTGAGCACAGAAACAGCTGTGGAAATGTTTGAGGTATAAATGAAAACTAGGACACTGTTAACTTTGGTTATTCTATCTAATATGAGGGAGAGAATTTGAAATATATTTGGAAAAGGAGGCTGAAGACAACCTGAAGGCCTTGAATACCAGACTGAGGAGTTTGGACTTCATTCTGTGAATCATGAAGAGCTAGTGGAGGCATCTGAGGAGAGGGATGTATGTCAAGAAAAGCAATGTGGGAGAGGGGCGGAAGATGGCGGCGTGAGTAGAGCAGCGGAAATCTCCTCCCAAAACCACATATATCTATGAAAATATAACAAAGACAACCCTTCCTAGAATAAAGACCAGAGGACACAGGACAATATCCAGACCACATCCGCACCTGAGAGAACCCAGCGCCTCGCGAAGGGGGTAAGATACAAGCCCCGGCCCGGCGGGAGCCGAGCGCCCCTCCCCCCCAGCTCCCGGCGGGAGAAGAGCAGGCAGAGCGGGAGGGAGACGGAGCCCAGGGCTGCCGAACACCCAGCCCCAGCCATCCGGGCCAGAGTGCAGGGCGCTCGATACGAGGAAAACAGGGCAGCAAGAACAGTGAGCAGGCACTGGAGGCTGGGCGACAGAGGACATAAGAAAAGCCCTCAACCATTTTTTTTTTTTTTGCTTTTTTGCTCTTTTGTTTTGGCGAGCGCTTTTTGGAAGTCTTAAAGGGATAGTGCCCCCAATACAAGGGAAACAGGGCAGAAAGACCGGTGAGCAGAGGCCTGAGGCTGGCACTGGAGAATAAAGAAAAACGAACGACCACCTTTGTTTTTTAATTAAAAACTTTTTTTTTTTTTTTAATTAAAAAAAATTTTTTTTTTTCTCTTTTTTTTTCTTTTTGGTGGGCGTTGTTTTGTTTTGGCGGGTGCTTTTTGGAAATCTTAAAGGGGCAGGGCGGGTCACTTAATCCAGAGGTAGGGAATCTGGGATCTCTGGGCACCCTAAACCCTGGGCTGCAGGGAGCAGGGAGGCCCCTTACGGAGATAAATAGCCTCCCAGCAGCTCCTGCTCCAACGCGACTCCACCATTTTGGAGTAGCTGCCCGAGCCAGGCCACGCCCACAGCAACAGCGGAGATTAACTCCATAGCAGCCGGGCAGGAAGCGGAAACCCTGTCTGCGCGCAGCTGCGCAGCACAAGCCACTAGAGGTCGCTGTTCTCCCAGGAGAGGAGGGCCACAAACCAACAAGAAAGGAAGTCCTTCCAGCCGTCACTCGTCCCAGTTCTGCAGACTATTCCTATCACCATGAAAAGGCAAAGCTACAGGCAGACAAAGATCACAGAGACAACACCAGAGAAGGAGACAGACCTAACCAGTCTTCCTGAAAAAGAATTCAAAATAAGAATCATAAACATGCTGACAGAGATGCAGAGAAATACGCAAGAGAGATGGGATGAAGTCCGGAAGGAGATCACAGATGCCAGAAAGGAGATTGCAGAAATGAAACAAACTCTGGAAGGGTTTATAAGCAGAATGGATAGAATGCAAGAGGCCATTGATGGAATTGAAATCAGAGAACAGGAACGCATAGAAGCTGACATAGAGAGAGACAAAAGGATCTCCAGGAATGAAACAATATTAAGAGAACTGTGTGACCAATCCAAAAGGAACAATATCCGTATTATAGGGGTCCCAGAAGAAGAAGAGAGAGGAAAACAGATGGAAAGTATTTAGAAGAAATAATTGCTGAAAACTTCCCCACACTGGGGGAGGAAGTAATCGAACAGACCACGGAAATACACAGAACCCCCAACAGAAAGGATCCAAGAAGGGCAACACCAAGACACATAATAATTAAAATGGCAAAGATCAAGGACAAGGAAAGAGTGTTAAAGGCAGCTAGAGAGAAAAAGGTCACCTATAAAGGGAAACCCATCAGGCTAACGTCAGATTTCTCAACAGAAACCCTACAGGCCAGAAGAGAATGGCATGATATATTTAATACAATGAAACAGAAGGGCCTTGAACCAAGGATACTGTATCCAGCACGACTATCATTCAAATATGACGGTGGGATTAAACAATTCCCAGACAAACAAAAGCTGAGGGAATTTGCTTTCCACAAACCACCTCTACAGAACATCTTACAGGGACTGCTCTAGATGGGAGCACTCCCAGAAAGAGCACAGCACAAAACACCCAACATATGAAGAATCAAGGAGGAGGAACAAGAAGGGAGAGAAGAAAAGAATCTCCAGACAGTGTATATAACAGCTCAATAAGCGAGCTAAGTTAGGCAGTAAGATACTAAAGAGGCTAACCTTGAACCTTTGGTAACCACGAATTTAAAGCCTGCAATGGCAATAAGTACATATCTTTCAATAGTCACCCTAAATGTTAATGGGTTGAATGCACCAATCAAAAGACACAGAGTAACAGAATGGATAAAAAAGCAAGACCCATCTATATGCTGCTTACAAGAAACTCACCTCAAACCCAAAGACATGTACAGACTTAAAGTCAAGGGATGGAAAAACATACTTCAAGCAAACAACAGTGAGAAGAAAGCAGGGGTTGCAGTACTAATATCAGACAAAATAGACTTCAAAACAAAGAAAGTAACAAGAGATAAAGAAGGACACTACATAATGATAAAGGGCTCAGTCAAACAAGAGGATATAACCATTCTAAATATATATGCACCCAACACAGGAGCACCAGCATATGTGAAACAAATACTAACAGAACTAAAGGGGGATACAGACTGCAATGCATTCATTCTAGGAGACTTCAACACACCACTCACCCCAAAGGATAGATCCACTGGGCAGAAAATAAGTAAGGACACGGAAGCACTGAACAACACAGTAGAGCAGATGGACCTAATAGATATCTATAGAACTCTACACCCAAAAGCAGCGGGATATACATTCTTCTCAAGTGCACATGGAACATTCTCCAGAATAGACCACATACTAGGCCACAAAAAGAGCCTCAGAAAATTCCAAAAGATTGAAATCCTACCAACCAACTTTTCAGACCATAAAGGCATAAAACTAGAAATAAACTGTACAAAGAAAGCAAAGAGGCTCACAAACACATGGAAGTTAACAACACGCTCCTAAATAATCAATGGATCAATGACCAAATCAAAATGGAGATCCAGCAATATATGGAAACAAATAACAACAACAACACTAAGCCACAACTTCTGTGGGACGCAGCAAAAGCAGTCTTAAGAGGAAAGTATATAGCAATCCAAGCATATTTAAAAAAGGAAGAGCAATCCCAAATGAATGGTCTAATGTCACAATTATCGAAATTGGAAAAAGAAGAACAGATGAGGCCTAAGGTCAGCAGAAGGAGGGACATAATAAAGATCAGAGAATAAATAAATAAAATTGAGAAGAATAAAACAATAGCAAAAATCAATGAAACCAAGAGCTGGTTCTTCGAGAAAATAAACAAAATAGATAAGCCTCTAGCCAGACTTATTAAGAAGAAAAGAGAGTCAACACAAATCAACAGTATCAGAAACGAGAAGGGAAAATCACGACGGACCCCACGGAAATGCTAAGAATTATTGGAGAATACTATGAAAACCTATATGCTAACAAGCTGGGAAACCTAGGAGAAATGGACAACTTCCTAGAAAAATATAACCTTCCAAGATTGACCCAGAAAGAAACAGAAAATCTAAACAGACCAATTACCAGCAACGAAATTGAAGCGGTAATCAAAAAACTACCAAAGAACAAAACCCCCGGGCCAGATGGATTTACCTTGGAATTTTATCAGACATACAGGGAAGACATAATACCCATTCTCCTTAGAGTTTTCCAAAAAATAGAGGAGGAGGGGATACTCCCAAACTCATTCTATGAAGCTAACATCACCCTAATACCAAAACCAGGCAAAGACCCCACCAAAAAAGAAAACTACAGACCAATATCCCTGATGAACGTAGATGCAAAAATACTCAACAAAATATTAGCAAACTGAATTCAAAATTACATCAAAAGGATCATACACCATGACCAAGTGGGATTCATCCCAGGGATGCAAGGATGGTACAACATTCGAAAGTCCATCAACATCATCCACCACATCAACAAAAAGAAAGACAAAAACCACATGATCATCTCCATAGATGCTGAAAAAGCATTTGACAAAGTTCAACATCCATTCATGTTAAAAACTCTCAGCAAAATGGGAATAGAGGGCAAGTACCTCAACATAATAAAGGCCATCTATGATAAACCCACAGCCAACATTATATTGAACAGCGAGAAGCTGAAAGCATTTCCTCTGAGATCGGGAACTAGACAGGGATGCCCACTCTCTCCACTGTTATTTAACATAGTACTGGAGGTCCTAGCCACGGCGATCAGACAAAACAAAGAAATACAAGGAATCCAGATTGGTAAAGAAGAAGTTAAACTGTCACTATTTGCAGATGACATGATACTGTACATAAAAAACCCTAAAGACTCCACCCCAAAATTACTAGAACTGATATCGGAATACAGCAAAGGTGCAGGATACAAAATCAACACACAGAAATCTGTGGCTTTCCTGTATACTAACAATGAACCAACAGAAAGAGAAATCAGGAAA
Organism: Manis pentadactyla; assembly: GCF_030020395.1. Lineage (NCBI taxonomy): Eukaryota > Metazoa > Chordata > Mammalia > Pholidota > Manidae > Manis > Manis pentadactyla. Next base: position 95,324,120 of record NC_080029.1, on the reverse strand, counting down.
ACAACTCCATTCAAAATTGCATCAAAAAAAATAAAATACCTAGGAATAAACCTAACCAAAGAAGTGAAAGACTTATACTCTGAAAACTACAAGTCACTCTTAAGAGAAATTAAAGGGGACACTAACAGATGGAAACTCATCCCATGCTCGTGGCTAGGAAGAATTAATATCGTCAAAATGGCCATCCTGCCCAAAGCAATATACAGATTTGATGCAATCCCTATGAAACTACCAGCAACATTCTTCAATGAACTGGAACAAATAATTCAAAAATTCATTTGGAAACACAAAAGACCCCGAATAGCCAAAGCAATCTTGAGAAAGAAGAATAAAGTAGGGGGGATCTCACTCCCCAACTTCAAGCTCTACTATAAAGCCATAGTAATCAAGACAATTTGGTACTGGCACAAGAGCAGAGCCACAGACCAATGGAACAGACTAGAGAATCCAGACATTAACCCAGACATATATGGTCAATTAATATTTGATAAAGGAGCCATGGACATACAATGGCGAAATGACAGTCTCTTCAACAGGTGGTGCTGGCAAAATTGAACAGCTACGTGTAGGAGAATGAAACTGGACCATTTTCTAACCCCATATACAAAAGTAAACTCAAAATGGATCAAAGACCTGAATGTAAGCCATGAAACCATTAAACTCTTGGAAGAAAACATAGGCAAAAACCTCTTAGACATAAACATGAGTGACCTCTTCTTGAACATATCTCCCCGGGCAAGGAAAACAACAGCAAAAATGAGTAAGTGGGACTATATTAAGCTGAAAAGCTTCTGTACAGCAAAAGACACCATCAATAGAACAAGAAGGATCCCTACAGTATGGGAGAATATATTTGAAAATGACACATCTGATAAAGGCTTCACATCCAGAATATATAAGGAGCTCACACGCCTCAACAAACAAAAAACAAATAACCCAATTAAAAAATGGGCAGAGGAACTGAACAGACAGTTCTCCAAAAAAGAAATACAGATGGCCAACAGACACATGAAAAGATGCTCCACATCGCTAATTATCAGAGAAATGCAAATTAAAACTACAATGAGGTATCACCTCACACCAGTAAGGATGGCTGTCATCCAAAAGACAGAGAACAACTAATGTTGGCGAGGCTGTGGAGAAAGGGGAACCCTCCTACACTGCTCGTGGGAATGTAAGTTAGTTCAACCATTGTGGAAAGCAGTATGGAGGTACATCAAAATGCTCAAAACAGACTTACCATTTGACCCAGGAATTCCACTCCTAGGAATTTACCCTAAGAACGCAGCTATCAAGTTTGAGAAAGACAGATGCACCCCTATGTTTATTGCAGCACTATTTACAATAGCCAAGAATTGGAAGCAACCTAAATGTCCATCAATAGATGAATGGATAAAGAAGATGTGGTACATATACACAATGGAATACTACTCAGCCATAAGAAAAGGGCAAATCCAATCATTTGCAGCAACATGGATGGAGCTGGAGGGTATTATGCTCAGTGAAACAAGTCAAGCAGAGAAAGAGAAATACCAAATGATTTCACTTATCTGTGGAATATAAGAACAAAGGAAAAGCTGAAGGAACAAAACAGCAGAATCACAGAACTCAATAATGGACTAACAGGTACCAAAGGGAAAGGGACTGGGGAGAATGGGTGGGTAGGGAGGGATAAGGGGGGGAGCAGTAGGGGGGTATTGAGATTAACATGCATGGGGGGGTAGGAGAAAACGGAGGGCTGTACAACACAGAGAAGGCAAGTAGTGATTCTACAACATTTTGCTATGCTGATGGACAGTGACTGTAAAGGGGTTTATAGGGGAGACCTGGTATAGGGGAGAGCCTAGTAAACATAATATTTGTCATGTAAGTGTAGATTAGTGATACCAAAAACAAAGAAAAATAAATAAATAAAAGGGCAGTTCCAGTGTGGTAACCTCCAACGAGTTCTACACAAGGGTATAAAGGGCATATAAAAGTGTAGGCAAAGGGTCTGTTTGTGTTTATACAGAGGATCAAAGCCTAATTGGGCTACCCTGAAAATGAACTAAGATACGATATGAAAAAGAACTTCCAACATCAGCACTCTCTGGAAGACTCATGCCAGAAGATGATCATCAAAAACCCCAACAAAGATCCACGCACTGCTACAGGTGTAGATGCACTCATCCCACCAGTTCCTGGACTTGCCATGGGAATGAGGAAGGAGATATATAAGCTGGCCTGTGCATACAGTAAAACAACAAATTTGACTGGATCTATACTGTTGGAACTCAACCAAGAATTTGGAGAAGTGCAAATTGTAGCGCTCCAAAGTCTTACAACTACAGACTATTTACTGTTAAAAGAACATAAGGGATGTGAACATTCCCCAGGAATGGGTTGTTTTAATTTGTCTGATTTCTCTCAGACTGTTCAAGTCCAGTTGGACAATATCCACCATGTCATAGATAAGTTTTCACAAATGCCTAAGGTGCCTAACTGGTTTACTTGGTTTCACTGGAGATGGCTGGTAATTACAGATATGCTTTGGTTATGTAACCATACTCCTATTATGTTAATGTGTGTGCGCAATTTAAGTAGTAGCTTAAAACCTATTCATGCTGAAGTTACTCTACAAGAAGATATGTCAAAGAAATAATCAATCTTTCCATGTTCTCTTCTGCCTGCTACTTCTCTAGCTTTTCTTCTTCCTTCCTAATTACAACCCTTAAATAGAATTCGTGCCTCATATCAAATTTACCGAGTATCATAATTCTTCCAAGTGGTAAAGATACCTCAAGACAAATGCTGGGCATAGAAGTCACAGGGCATAAATATGCAAAGAAGTAAAAAGCTAACCTTTTCAAACAATAAGGCTTCCCTCTCACTTACCAACTTCACATTTCCCTGTATGGCCCCGGAAGATGACTGGTTAGCCAGAGACGGGTAAGATTACTCAAGGGAGGAACAACCTAAGACAGGCACAGTCGCAGGGGGGCCATCAGGTGAGAAATTGGGGATCAACAGAGGTGAGGCTTAGAACCTCACCCCCCCTGTTCTGAGAGAAATCTTCTGCATTCGTGGATGTTTTATTGCCCTTGTCTAGCTTGAATTAACACATAGTCTACAGGCACACACCTGATCATCTACATTTGCTCTCTTACAAAACTAAACTATGTTTTCTACCTTTATCTTGTATCTACCTACCACTTCAGCATTTTATTAAAAATAATAATAATAAAGAGAGAAATGTGGTATCCACATATAAATCAAGTATAAAAACCAAATGAGTATTCATATTTGAACTGACTGTTTAGAGTTCATAATGCATGAGCAAAACCGAAAGTTTCTGTGATGACTGCCCTTGTACTGTTCACTATGTAACTTATTCATTATGTAAGAATTTGTTCTCCATGTAAGAACTTGTTTGTTATGCCTCAGAAGATTGGAGACTGACGAAAATTAGGCTTGGGGTGGATTAATGATTGTCCATTGAGCATTGACTCCCCTATACAGAATTTTATTGTCGTTAACAACCATTTGATCAATAAATATGAGAGATGCCCTCACAAAAAAAAAAAAAGGACAGACTTCCAAAGGTAAAATAAATAAGTAACCAGGATGTAATGTATAGCATAAGGAATATAGTCAAGATATTGTAACAGCTTGGTAGGGTGATAGCTGGAACCTAGAATTATGTATATAAATGTTCTACTACTGTGTTGTACACTTGAAACTAATGTAATGTAATACTGTGCGTCAACTACCCTTCAATAAAAAATAATTATTAAAAAAAAAAAGAAAATCAATGTGGAAGCATTTCATAAGGAAGAAATACAAGGTAGGAGATTCAAGTTGGGGAGACCAGTTATCCAGGTATCTGACTGGCCCAGAAGTGGGCATGAAGGCTTTTAATGGGTTTGAGACCATGGGAGAGAAGTGAGAGAATAGTTTTGATGTTAGAGGACCATTAAACACCACGTGGGAGGTATTCTGAAGGACTCTCCTCCCTCTTGTGTTTTCCTCATTAGCTCATGATTTGTGTGCAAAGTCTAGTCAATATCCAGCAGTTATTAAAAATGGAAACTGTAACTTTGAATCAGGAAGCAATTTGAAAGTTTGGACCAATATGGTGAAGAGATGGAACAATTCTAATTCAAAGCTACTGGCACTAAAAATAAATATTATCCTGGAAAGATGGAACAAACATAAGAGAAAATGAAGTTGACAGTTGACTCCACATAATTAGCTTGAGATGTTTTATGTCAAAATTTCATTATTCAAAAGAATGCACAGAAGAAAACTTAAAGAACTACTTAGTGAAATACCTAGAAAGACAAAAGAATCCACTCTCTCTCTCCAGTTAGGTTAGGGATTGTCCTCCAGCTGGTCAATTCATGCCTAAACTCTCTCTTGCCATTAAAGATAAAATAAAGTATAAATAAAATTGAAAACACACATGTAAAGTACACAATTTAAATGAAAGGAGATAACAGTAAAAAATAAACAAGATAGAAAAAGCAAACTAAAAATTCAGACTAGATAAGACAGCAAAAAGATAATACAATACAACAAAAAAATTAAACAAGTTTAGATAAGTAAATATCGACTAAAAGAGTACACTAAGAAGATAGACTAAGGTCTGGTAATTCAGCTAAGAGAACATCCTTTTAAAAATGCTAGAAAAATGAGGAAGTCCTACAGAGCTTGGCGTTATCCCTTGGGACAAACCGAGCTATCCATTTCCAACAGTGACCCTGCAGTCCATCTTCCTTCTGAGGCTGGGCTTCACTCCAGAGGGTCCACCCCCAAGAGTGTGAGGCCCCAAGGAAATGTATTCAGGCAATGAAACCCTGAGAGATCTGTCCTTCAGAAAGGCTTGCATTTCCAACGTCTGGGATTCGTTACATGTTTGACAAATTGTTCCAGTGACACAACTCCAGCCAATTTTTCTACCTAGTCGTGCAAGTTAACAAGTCTGTCCTACAGGAGAGAAGATGACCTGAGGATATTCAGCAACTAATTGAATTCAAGGAAACAAAGGAATGAAAGAAACAAAGAAGGTTCCGATATTACAGGTTTCTATCCAAGGCTATGGTAAACACCAAGGGGCTTAAAAATGTAACATGCATTCCCTTCTTGTGTGTGAAGATGTTAATACTAAAAGAGAGTAGTGCACACATAAATCACAAGGAAGTACATCAATCAAGAACCACTATTAGAGAAACATTTGTGTTAGTTAATTTGATAATTGGAGAGAATCACACTTCTGATCAAATTTACTAATAAATCTTTTGGAATCATTGATGAGCCAAAGACTCAAAAGTTCTGGTTAGTTATCAGACCCTTAGTATAACCGGCCCTATCATATCAGCCAAAGGAAAACCTGATTGGTGGTGGTTTGTGATGACAGCAGAGTGCGAAGGGCATGCCTCTGGAGCTAGTCAGCTGGGCTTGGCCACTGGCTCTGCCATTTCCTAGCTGGACAATCTCTGGCAAGATAGTTAAACCTTTGTATACATCAAGGTCTTTACATGTCAAATGGGGAGAATGCTGTAGGGTTTTAATCCATGCATTAATCCATGTAAAGCACTAGAACTCTGCCTGGCACATGAAATATTTGCTCTTGCTCTTATTCTAATTGCAAGTACTGGATGTTTGGAAAAGATGGTAGTCAGAATATCTTGAATTCTTACAAGGAACTTCAAAATGCCAGGGAGCACCTGGGTAACAAGTATAAATCTAGGGCAAATGAAAAAAACTCTCAATCTTCAGACAAGATTTCTAATACCAATACCTAGCCTTTCTTGAGAAAGTGTTGACAAAATCTCAGGTAGAGATAAAGGGGCACAAAAATAATAAGATCTAGTTATTTATTGCATACTTACTATGAACCAGGCACTGTTCTGAGCATTTTACATTTATTAGATTATCTTTTCCTAATAATATGAATCAAGTACTACCATTGATAAGGAAAATATTCAACACAGCTGTCAAGGTCAGCAAATGGCTTTTTTCCTCCAGTTGGCAAAGTCAGCCGAGCACCCCAGCAACCTCTTCCCCTCCTTCTCCAGGCTCCTCTTTTGCCCTATACATGCCAAAATGCCACATATCAAAATAATATAAATTTGCTCCCCTTGCTTGTGCTCAGGGCTCAGACCTTGAGAAATTACTCCACTCTGAGCCCACCGGTGTGAAATAAAGCCTCGACACTCCAAGACCTCCGAGTGCCGCTTGGTTCTTCCATCAGTGATCCAGTCCAGGTTTTCCAGTTTTTTCGTAACACCATAATAAGCAACTGAGTTTCTTCATGAAAAGTAGAGCTAGTTTGTAGAGGAGCCAGGATCCCAACAAAGGCATGAGGCTGCAGACCCTGCTTGACTAGCAACTAAACCCTCTAAGAAAACCCTGCTCTTCCAATGAAGTAAAATCAGATTTTTTCTCTTCCCAGAAGACCTCATTTACTGGGTGGATAGTCTTTCCTAAAGCCTATTTTCCTCTGGGATTTCTTCTGTTTCTATGAGCTTTACTGGTGCGAACCTTGGTTCCTTTCTCCATCTGCCATTCTCTCCTCCTGGGCTATGTGTGGGTCACAAACAGAGCAAGAGACCTAAGGGAGACAGAGAAGGCTAAATCTGGATTAAGATCTACATACCAAAAAAGTGATCATCTTTATTCCAAATCCTGCTAGATTGAAGCTTTTATTTGAAATGCATATACATATAGAGATAGATGATGATGATAGATAGATAGATAGATAGATAGATAGATAGATAGATAGATAGATAGATAGATAGATGATTGATAGATTAGATAGATAGATAGATAGATAGATAGATAGATAGATAGATAGATAGATAGATAGATAGATAGATAGATAATAGATAGATCTTGACATTTATTTCTCTTTTTTTATTGGGATATAATTGATATATAACATTAGTTTCAGGTGTCCAATATAATTATTTGATATTTGTATATAATGTGAAATGTATCACCACAAGTCTTGTTAATATCATCACCTCACATAGTTACAATTTTTTGTCTTATAATGAGAACTTTTAAGATCTATTCTTCTCTCTCTTTTTAAATGACATTTCTAATCATTCAACCCATTTAGCCTTCCCCACCTGCTCCCACCTTCCAATTCTGTAGGCATAAAACTATAAAATAAAGCCTTCTGGAATAAAATACAAGGGATAATGACCTCAAGTTGTACAAATAGCTATGAACAAGATACCTGTGAGAAATGTAGAGAAAAAACAGATAAACAGAGAATATGCCAACTTGAAATGAGATAAAATGGTGACTATATCACACCAGGAGGCTATAGCACAGAATTAGCAGCAGAATATTGTAATTTCCATCCCCACCCACTGACTTATGGAACCAGGGTTCCAGGAGCCCCACAGAACTAGAATCCCACAGGCACAGTGAGCACTACCCAATCAATGCTTGGGTGACCCTGTAGCGCCAGTCAATGGAGGTTAGCAGTCATTTTAAATTCACTGTGAGAGAAGAGCTTTTAAGGAAGCTCTTAATCAAGTATAATTAGTCTGTAGGGTGACGGAAGACCCATTTAGCATGCCTGTGTAAAGTAATATAAAGTAACCCTAAGCAGGGCTGGCTGGGGCATTTTATTTGCCAAATCAAATTTAGTTTGATTTTATGCTTTGTTCAAAATGGCATCTGAACGATTTCTTTCCTATACTTACCTCTGATCCTGGCCCATTGCAATGACCCAAGAGGTCCCTGTGGTTTGTCTCTCCACACTCTACCTTAAAGTTACAAAGAGAAGCACAATTATTCTCACTGAAGATATGTATCACTTTCTTTCTGATTCATTATGGTAAAAACAAATTTGAAAAATACAGAGAATCACACTGAAAATGTCAACACCTAGTAACAACTACTTTTAATATTTTGATATGTGGCATTCCAGTTACTTTTTCATTGCCTTTCTATAGATCGATAATACCTTTAGCTTTCCTTTCCTGTTCTTTCTTACATTTGAGACTGCCTTAGTCACAGAAACCCACATGGCCTCCTGGAAAACTAGGGTTTTTAAAGCAGGAAGGTGAAAACACGGTAAACTAGTAGACTTCAGTCTGCTTGACCTCTAAAACAGGCAGTTAAGATGACAGCGGAAGACCCAGAGGGAAGACAGATGTGGAATTTATGAAAAGATAATAGGCTGGGGAGACAGTGGGAGATTGGAGTTGTCCACCCCTCGGATACTGATTGGGGGTCACTCAGGAGTGGGGCTGAAGTGAGTTGGGACAAGCCATGGGTGGGGTGGGATGGTGAGCAGATGATCAGACTGGAGGGCCCATGTGCTGAGCACTCAGGTGAGGGGCGAGGAATTGCTGAGGGCCATCATGTCCCAGCACCGCTCAGAAGCTGAGCCAAGGCCTGCAGGCCTCCTAGGCATCAAGTTATCACTCTTGTCATCTGCACCAAGGAAACCTGCTAGCCAGATGTGTGACTCATGAGAGAATGCCTTCCAGTTACAGTGGAAAACAGACAAGCTATCCATCAATGTCCCCAAAAGGAAATGTGTGAACCCTGTAGCTGCAACCCCCAGACAAGGGTGAACAACTTGTATTTTCATATTTGGTTGTGGTTTTTATTAGGCTACCCAGAGGTTATTGCTTGTTATTACTGTGAAAACCCTTGACCTCCTTTGAGTTACTCAGAAAAACAAATCCTAAGTAGTCTTTTCTACCTAAAGAATTTTGAAATATATGTATATTTCTCCTGTAAACCTAAGATCACTGGATTCTGGCTTTAATTAACATGAGAAAGATGACTCAGAACTTCACAGCTTTTTGCCACCATGCTCATATTGTACCAAGCATATTATTCTAAGAACTGCAGAAGAGATTTCAAAAGTGTTTGACATAGAGTAACAAACACTGGCTGACAGACATATGGTAAAAGATATGTATGGGTGCATATGGAAAGAGCGAATGGCATAATTTTTCCAGCCCTAAACCCCTCAGGGAACAGGCACTTCAGTTCTCCTTCCAGCTCAGGCACATTGGTGCTCCATGAGGTGTGAGGGCAGAAGCACTTCCTCCATGCTGATCTATGTTGCTATAGCAATTGCATCCATCCGCTTCCCCAGGCGTCCGTGTAGGATGCCCATGGGAGTGCAGGGGACAAGCTTAGGGCTACTCTGCAGCTTCCCAGAGGGAGGAGCTCGCAGTGGGTGGCTGCCTAACCATGAGAGAGCTTGCCTCCCGGGAGGTAAGCAAATTTGGTCTCCAGCTTGAAAAAGAGCCAGATTTCACTTGTGTGATTTGTAGTGGGGAACAAATGCCACTATTACTACTTTATCAATGATGGAATAATAGCACCAGTTTTCCAGACTTGTCTGTAACCTACAGAGCCCTGGAGTCTGACTTCAGAAATTCTCAAAGCCTAATTTCCAGTTGGAGCCTCCTGCTGGTTAGATCCACAGTCGCCTTCCTTTATTTTTTTCTTTCACATTGCTTCTCTTTGAAACTATTGCACTTGGCAGCTGCTTTATGGATTTTCATTGACTCCATAATAAGTCACAACATGGCCTTGGACATTGCCACTGTCTCTCTGGAACTTACTTCTCATCAGTAAATGAGGACTTGGACTAGAAAATTTCTAAGCTGCCTTCAAGCTCCCAGATCTTCTAAGGTTACACTATTACTATTAGCATTTTGCCTGTACTGCATGTTTTGCTCCCCAGCTGCTGTCTTACCTGGCCCAGCACAGAGGATACTCTTAATGGTTGTGACCCTGCAGACTTGGAGCTTCATCTATCATATTATATATCCAAAGAGAGAATCTGCTGACGCCAGGAGGGGAGTTGTGCAGAACATGGAAGTCTGAGAGCAAATGACAACAGAGTAAGCTAGGCCAGGCAGAGGAGAGAGGCTCTGCCCACAAGCGTGATCCAGTCACCAGGGTAGGGGGACCATGGGCCAGGGGTGCTTCCACAAGGCTCACTGTGGCCTCTACAGAACAGCCATGCCCTTGCACCCTCACTCTCTGTTGTCTAAGTCATTTCCTGACACTAATTTGACTTCCCAGTACCAAGAAGGTTAGGCTCTCCTAATAAATGGAAAAGCGTGTTTTATGTTATCTATTAATTAACATTTTGATATAAACACGGTGGTAGGCTAATGGCCCCCAAAGATATCCAGGTCCTAGAACCTGTGGCTGTTACCTTATATGAAAGTGCCATGCAGATGCGACTAAGCTATGGATATTGAGCTGAGGAGATGATCCTTATTTGGGTGGGACCTAAATGTAATCGCAAGTTTACTTAGAAGAGGAATGGAAGAGAGATTGACAAGGAAGAAGAAGGCAGTACGGAGACAGAAGGACACTGTTCTGCTGCTGGCTTCAAAGATGGAGGAACATGTCGTAAGCCAGATGGCAGTGCGCTGGTGGCAGCTTCTACAAACTGGGGGAAGTAAGGAACAGATTCTCCCTGGATCGTTCAGAACTGGTCCTGATGAAATCTTGACATTGGCCCAGTGAAACTGATTTTGGATTTCTGACCTCCTGAACTGTAAGCAATAAGAAACTAATACAAACATAAACCCTCTTATAATGTTAGTACTAATGTGTTCTTGTCTAAGAGTCGAACTGCTTTTAGCTATTTCAAAAGTAAAAAATTAAAATTAGTTTCTGGACATGTAGACCCTGGACCATACCTAATAAAACCTTTTGACAAACTGCCTGCTTACTTCAGGCAACAGCTCGAAGCTGGATATATATCTTCTTTCAGACTGCAACAGCTTCCCCTGAAAAAGATACTGGCTGTTTAATTTTGTATGTAACTATAAAGAATCGAATAGGCATTTTTTTAAAAAAAAAAGCCAAAAAAAGTACCAAGTTTACATTTTGGTAAGAGTCTCACCTCTCTCATTCAAATGCATCTGTTCTCCCTCACTTCCTTAATGCAGGATGCCCGTGTTGATCTTCTGTGAGCATCAGTGCCACCCAGTCCTGTCTGGACTTGCTGCTAGACTGGCATTTCTCAAACTTTAGTATATGCGTGATATGCACAGGAATCACCTGGGATTCTTGTTAAAATGCAAATTCTGATTCAGGTCTGACATGGGATCTGAAATTCTGAATTCCAATAAGCTCCCAAGGGATGCCTATGCTGCTGGCCTGCAGACCACACTTTAAGTAGTAAGGCACTAAACCACATCCAGGAAGTTGTGACCCAAGTAGATTCAAGTTGGCATGACCAATAACAAAATCTCGTGGATTTTTCAAACCTTTGCAGAACTTACTCTGAAATACCTTCTGTAGATGAGTTGCTCTAGCTCTAGCTCTCCCTCTGTGGTCCTGTCCTGCACATTAAGTGCTTCCTGTATGCCTTTATCCATGCAACACCTTAGGTTCTGTCCTGTCCTTCTAGCCTTATGGTGTAGGCACAGACCTCCCCAGGATCTCTTATGCCCTTCTTAAATGTCGGGACTTCTCTAGTTCCCTGGAATCTTATCCTAAAATTTTCTTCTCTATCCAGTTTACATGCATCCCTAGGATATTAAGACTTGCTCAGCACTTGGAAGGGCTTTCTGTTGATTTGTGTTTGTATGTAGACCTAGTCTCACTAGGGTCTTGGGTCTCATGTGCAGTCAGGGGTCCACCATCACCTCACAAAGCAGCTGGTGGCCTTTGTAGGTCCCAGCAGTATCTCAGAGCCTATTTTCATCTCTTCCTGATTTAAAACTGCCAGTTCCTATTGCATCCCCTATTGATTTCAGTTTCTGGTCTGGTAATGACTCTGGTCTTTGGTTAATTTATAGAGCACAGACAACTGGCATACCCTGCGCCTCATAAAGGATCAAATGTTTCCTCCTTCACCTGTTTATGGTTCTCCCATTCAGCCCGCTTCCTCTGGTATCCAACGGCTTCCCAGCTCTCTGCTGCCCTCTCCTGGCCTCCTTTAGCACTGTGCACAGCCAAGCCAGCTGCAGATCGTCAGAGACCCTAAGCGATCTAAGGGCTCTAAGAAGTGATCAAACTAGTAACATGAACTGGGAATCTACCTTATCAGTTTTCTTTAAATATGAATTGCAAAGGAGCTATGGAAGGAAAGCATCCCTAACAGAACGAACAACTCACAAGAACAAGCATAAAGAAGTGGGGAAACTTTGAAGCATATTCAAAGAAAGAGAAACCCACTTTGGCCAAATCAGTGGCTCCGAGTCCCAGATGGAAGGATCTCAAGATATATTGTCCTCTGAGTCCTACTCCAGTCCAACTAAATAAGAATCTCTGGGTATGGTCCTGATTATTTATCCTTTTAATAACCTTCTCTGGTGAATGAATGAGCATAAAGAGTGACTATTAAGAGTTCCTTGGTTAGACTGTAAAGTATAAAAGAATTGTGAACTGAAACCTGGGTTATATTATGGAAAATATTGTGACTATTTGTAATTGGTAGATAATTTTTGAATCATTTTACAGAGCTATTCTCAACAGACCTCACACCCCTAAAAGGTTGTCTTGGTGTCTACCTCCCATCTGCAGTGGAGTTCGTGAAACTCCCAGCTGGACCTTGTTCTCAGGCCTGACCCTGCAGTCTCTGTGCTCGCCCAGCCTTTCACCTCATTGGGTGTTTTGCACTATATCTTCAGTGCCAGTCCACCAAGAGGATAAATGACTCCTTACCAGGGGCTGCCCCTCCACCCCAGCAGAGCAGTCTCAGACCAACCCAGGAAGCCCCCTCCAGCTTCATGCACCCCGAGCTGCATGACTTTCCCCCTCAGCCAGTGGCCCTGCTCCGTGGGTGGACCCAGGTGGCAGAGGGTGGGGCTGGGGGACACAAGTGGAAACTGGTGACACAGCACAACAGGGCTCCCTGGATATTGCTGTCACCTCTAATGTTGCCCCTATACTGTTCTGATTTTATAAAAGCAATTGTCTCTCAGCCATGACCTTTCCCTTCCTTCATTCCTGTCCTACTCAGTATAATCATCACCTTTTCCCAAAACACTGTTCTGAGCACCTCACCACTGCTTAGTCAAAGTCCCCTAGGACTTCTCTTGTGAACCATTATTTTGCATTTAACATGCTATAATTTTTTTTCTTCAAGGTATGTACGTATGTTCTCTCAAATTTTTGTATATTATGTGTTTATATTGCAGGGTTATCTCATCTTCTTTACACTTGTTTATTACCCTGAAATTGCACAGCAGGATGATCTTGCCCATAGTGGGTTTTCAGTTAGAATATGCTGACTTGATTTCCTCCAAGCATCACTGACTCAGTCCATGTAAATAAAACCTAAACCCTGCTGAACACACTTCTGGGGGACTTGACTTTTCTGCCTGATTCACCAGGACTTACTCAGTTTCCCCTTATTCTTTAGAGGCCAGACTCCCCATTTCTCACCTCCTTCAACACACACAGTCATTTCAATGATCTAACCAACCTCAAGCTACCTTTTCTCCTTCCCTGTGCTTACTCTGCTTAGCTAGAAGATCACTGGCAAATTCAAATCTGCATTTTTAATCAGGCATTGCATGGGATTGTAACTCTATTATTCTGAATTCCTCTTACATTTAAGCTACTGCTGGGTATATGGATGACAGCATAAATGTAAATAAGGAAGTAATTTGCCTTTCTTCATCTTTAAAAAGAATCTCTAAGCCTTAGAGAATGTTATATGAAGCAATATTTTTTGCTTTTTTCTTACTTGCCTGGAAATGTTGCCAGTTGTTTTTAAGGTAAAGACAACGGTTCTCCTAAGGCAAACCCTGCTTAATCCAATGCTAGAAACAAGCATTTAAATTCAGTTCGAGCTTTTGCCCAGGGCACACTTCCCAGAGGAGATGGAAGCAGTGTAGTTGATTTTGCTCCGTTCTGCTCTGCTCCACAGTGCTCCTCCCCGGTAATTCTTGCTCATAACAGCCTGTCCCTGATCCTGGAATGGGTTGTCTACTCATTCTTTGTGGATAGATCTGATCCTGGCTAAGCTGCCCACTCTGGGAAAACCCCAGCTCTGCTGCAGGGAGCTGCTCTAGCTTTCCAGGTTACTCTGGTACAGTTTTACTTCCTGGGCAGTGGGGTTCCCATGCTCCTAGGTGTCTGGCTGCCCATATCATCCAGGTGAACCACACAGCCAGCAGATAAATCCTCAAATGCTCCCCACCTCTGCCTCTAGGCTCTTTGCCGCACTCTCCCGATGCTCTTGGATGCTGACATGCCGCCGCCCCCGGGAGCATCCGAGGGAACCTCCTCTCTCCCCTCCCTCTGCTGTCCCACTCCCAGGTCTGATAGCCCCTGAGTGATCTCAGGGTGAACCTAAGGAAGGGTTCGATTATCTGAAATGGAATGCAAGTGATCTCTGTTCTTCAAATTAACAGAATATAAAGTGAGCCCCGAACCATAAACAGAAAGGCAATGGGCTATCCAACAATATGGGCAATTGATGATGTCTGCAGGGAGTTCCTCGCCGGGAGCTGCAAGAGGAGATGAACATGAAGGTGCGGGCTCCACCAGCTCTCCCAGTTACTAATAGTGTTTTCTATGCCAAGTTATTCAGCCATATATGCTCCATTTTTCACACCCACAAAATTAATATAATATTACCTCTGGGATATTTTACTAAACAAATAACAAACGTACTTAGGACTCATATTGTGCCAGGCATTGTGCTGAGCATTACATATATTTTGTCTTTTTAATCCTCATAATATCCACAGGGGAGAGATACTATCCGAATCCCACTTTACAGATGGAAAATCTGGCATGATGGCTGTGGAGGGGCTTTTTAAAATACTGCAGTGTGCTGTATTTGACCGAGATATTGACTAGACACAATAGAAACTGAGCCAAGAAAAATAGCCATGTGGTGACCATGTTACAGGACAAATAAAGAGAATGCAGCAAAAGAGCCACAGCTGAATTCAGGAGGTCCTGAGACATAGAGGGAGGGAAGTGGGCAAACTGAAGCCCAGGAGAGGAAACCGTGGGAGTCGTGGGGAAGGGATAAATGTGAATAAAGGAGCTGTGGGGTCAGGCTTCTTACATCTAAATCTGATTTGGGCCAGTTATTAGCTATCAGCAGGCATAAATGGAGAAATAACAAAGCCCATCTCACTGGATTATTGAAACACTTAACAGAATGCCTGGTATACAGTAAGTGCTCAATACATGCTAGCTATTATTAATGGCTTAATCATGTGGATCTATACAATTTTTCACTCAGCAGGAAAAATAAGTCACAGCACCAGCAAGTCATTAACAAGTAAATAAAACTGAGCTGTTGGGTTATGACATTTTTAATAATATGATCGAAACAGCAGTTGGACAGAAGTACAGATCAGAGTTCCTGGTATGTAGGATGACATATTCATAGACACTTGCAGGTGGCCCCACAGGGATGACCTCAGATTAGAGAAAGTCCAAGGGAAGAAAAAGGAAAATCTGCAGCTTAACTTCTTTTCTTTTTACTACGTGTGTGTGTGCACTTGTGTGTTTAGTTTTTTTCCTTCTGTGGCTGAAAAGATTTGGTTCCCACCTCCTCCCTTGGGCTATCTTCTCATTCTAGACAGTGCTCTAATTTTTGGCTCTATTGCAGAACATACCTAGATCCTTGCCTTATACCCTGGCAGAGGCGGAGGTTACAAACAGCTAATAAACAGCAGGGAAGGCCACTTTACTAGTGGACATGAGAGTCAATAACCAGTAGTTGCAATGGTGCAAAACATTGGATGGGAACCATCTGTCTAGCAGGTAGGGCTTAATGGGACTAATTCTTAAAGCAAAACAGCATGTATTTGATGGCCCAAAGCTGGATAGCTCCCTCGGCTTTTCCCTTCAGGACAGGGACAAAGACAATAAGGATTTGAAGATGTCTTGAAGACTGACTTTGCCAGTGCGGTTAGTTTTAGTTATTCCCTAGTTACTTTTCTGCAGTGTTTTGCAATAAAATCCTTAAAAAGAAAAAGAACTGTGTGTTTATTTCAAACATATAAAGGAAGAGAGAATGTGTGGTACATTTTTATTTACTTTACACACTGTGTACTCTGAGAGAGAATTCCTTAGAAAACGCTTAGATTCACAAACCAAGGGGCGGCGGGCGATCTGTCTGAGGACCCACCTGAGGAAGGAAGTGAAGATGGGTGTCAGGGACAAGGGAAAACACTTATCTGGATCAGGGAAAATGGAGTTGGCTGAGCTTTCTCTGGCCATAGTTCAAACTCTCCTGCAAATTGGGCTATCTCTATTTTTCCTGCCTCCTTTTTTTTTTATCTTCTAGATGGACAGGCACTGAAATCTTGAGGAAATAGTTTATCTTTACTCTAAATCTCTGCTGGGTTGAAGCTGTACAGACAGTTTGAAATTTGCATCTCTATCAGTCCTCTCCAACGCCTTCTTTAAAAATTTTTGGAATCATTGCCTCTAGCTGACTTCTTACATTTCAGCTGGAACTTCATTTTAGAAAAGATCATCACTTCTCATGAACATCAGACTTCTGTCTTTCTCTGTGTGTGCCTTTTACCTTCCCTGGCTGAACAATCTGTAGTTGACAGGAAGATTTCATTTTCCTTCCAGCTAAGTTAAATCATTAGGAGCCACGTCAAATTTAGAAAAATCCAATTCCTTACAATTTTTTTAATGATTTATGTTTCTGAGAGTTCTGAGCAAAATAATTTTTTAAAGTCACTCAAGTTATATTTATTCAAAATTGTTTCCTCTATGTTTGTAGTTTTTAAAACTACATTGGACAGAACATACACCTCCAAGAATTAGAAAGTTTTAAATATTAACAGTTTTCTACTCCATGTAGAAACATTGTGAAGCAAGATTTTAAAAAATACATATTATTAAATATTCAGTTTTTTTAATGATAATCAAGAATTTATTTAGAGTTTTCATCTTTAAGAAATAAAAAGGTTTAAACAAAAAATTGCTAAAATGATAAAATGTAATTTTGTTATACCCTAACTGCTTAGGTGTATTCTGTAAATTCAAATCAGTAAAATAATATAAAAATATATTCTCAAATATTTTAGAATGGAAACAAAACCACATTAATCATTAAATACACTGGGATTACCTTCACTCCTCCCACAGATGAATTCACAAATATAAAAACTGACATACATTTACATTTTGAAGTACAAACCTCCAACAGCCAAGTAGTTTATTTCGTTAGGTGCAAAGTAGATATTTCGTGTTTCCTATGGAAAGCAGAACATAGGCTCAATGGAGAATAACCCTTAAACACTGATTTCTGAGAACAATGCTGTTGTACAATAGTACATATTTTTGGTAGTTATGTACTTCCCTTTAAAGAAGTAACAGCTTTTAGATATAAATCTTTTAAAAGCTATCTTTGAAGAGCTATGAAATGACTTATTTCAGATATGATGAACAATAATTGGTCAGTAACCTCCTCAAAAAAGAAAGCTAGGAGAAAATTTTTCTTTTTCCTCCATGTAGTCAGTTTTGTACTTAAGGAAGGCCTGATGTAGCAAGAAGACATATTTTTCACACCTTTGACAAAAGTTTGTGAAATGTCAACTAAATACACCACCTCTGATGTGGATAGTTTCATTCAATCCATGTTCTACCAACTTTATATCTTCTAGATCATCTTTTATGATGCCAATCAAGTGGCTAAGGCCTTCCTGTTGTTGTTTCAAATGCTGCTTGATTTCTTGTAACAGATCTGCATCTATGTTGTATCTTTCTTCCGATTTGACTGCTCCAAACTGATTCTGCATTCTGATTTGAGACATCATTTAGTCGGCCCTTAAACTGAGTAGGTGCGCTTAGTTCACACTGAATTCTATCTAGTTGAACTCGTAACTGCTCTTCATCAGCCTGGATGGCATACCCACTCTTCCTTTGAATTTCCTGTTTGATTAGGACCTGTAAGGTTCTGTGGGAAAGGTCCATGAGTTTCCTCTTGTATTGTGCAATTTTGGCCATAGTTGTAGTTTGATTCTTCTGTAATTCACTAATATCTTCAGATATATCTAATCTGATTTGATGCTGCTTAGTCATCTGATCTTGAACCTTCAGTCTTCGAAGAAGTTCTTTGAAACCCACCATTGGTTCAGGAATTAACTTTTCAGAATCAGGGTTATCCACCTTGGCTTGTTCCCAGATAATAGGATCAACACCAGCAGGAGGATTCTGTAAAAGCCATTTGATCTGTGCAGGAGAAAGTTCTGTTCTAGTCATAGAAAGGGTTACACCAAGTTGCTGCAACTGTTTTTATATTGGTTTGTTCAAAATGGACATATAATGTTGTAGCTGGGACTCTTCTTGAAGTACCATTTGGAGAACGCTCAACAACATAAATGACCACTTCCGTCTGATCATCTGGCAATGTTTTAATACCTTCTACATTTACAGTAAGGGTCTGGTTTCCTCCCAAAACTTTATGCAATGATTCTACCAATTGCTGTTGCTTGCTTCGAATATCTGTTTCTTTTTTGTTGAAAACTAAAACCACTAACCCATCTTCCTCTTTGTTATTGGGCATACAACTATAACCTACTGCCTTAAATCGGCAAAAAGGATTTTCTTGTGTGAATTCCACTGGTGGAATGTTATTGTTAAAGAATCCTTTTCCTGTTCCCCAAAAGTCCTGCAGCTGATTCCATTTTGCCAAAATAGCATCTCTCTCATCTCCCAATAGCGTTGGAGAAGAAAGAGCTCTTGCAGTATTTATCAGTTGGTTGGACTGGGTAGGAGCTTGTGCAGGCTGACTGAAGAGACCACCTAATGTAGTCTGCTGCTGCTGTGTGTTAAATCCTCCAAATCCCAGTCCAGTTCCCAAACCAGTACCCAAACCAGTACTAGTTCCAGTTGTGCCAAAACCAGTACCAAATCCAAAACCCTTGTTCTGAGTGCCACCAAAGAGTCCTGTAGTGCCTGTGTTAGTTGGAGCAGAAAAGCTGAATGCAGAACCTGCTGTGGTAGATGTCCCAAATCCTCCAAATCCATCCGCGGGGGCCGCGGAGGCTGCAGCGGTGCTCAAGGTGCCCGAGGGAGCCCCAAAGTTGAAGACCATGTCGCGAGAGCAGGTGACACGGAGGCGCTGCTCCCGCGACACTCGGTGCACTCCGCCTTTCGATCCGGCGGGGAAACCTGCCCCAGCTCAACAGCGTTCCACTTCTTTTCTGGTCTCCAATATTCAGTTGTTTTTAAACAGGTATCATTTCCTTCCACATCCTGCTGTGAAAAGATAAACAGACACATAAAACATTTTCAAGAGTTTATATGAGCATACATTGATTCAAATTGGGCAGCAGCAAGCTGAAAGTGGTTAGGAGTGGCCCACTGACAGGTGCCAAGGGAAAGGTTTTCACTGGGAAGACCAGGAAGCAAGCAAGGAAATCATTTGATTGGCTAAAGCTTAAGCAGTTGCCTTATTTGGGAAAGCCTGCTTAGTTGTTTGTGACTGGTGCTATTAAATGCATTGACTCTGAACTTGGGCACCGGTGTGCTTAAGCAGGCTACCGCATCACTGGACCTACCTCAGTCTAATGGTTTTCTTTCTTAATTGTTTCAACACCATTTAGAGATGATGCAAAGCTCAGGGATGCTTGTGGTGTCTATTTGTCAGTAATTAGAAAAAAATTACCTTCTTAAAATGGTGGCATGGAATTGTTTCTCTTAAAATTCCTTGCTTTGCCCTAGGAATTACCGAGGCAAACCAAGCGGGACCAAGCCTATGTGGAAACAGATCAAACAGGACCAGTGACGATGGGGAAGAAGACAGAGCAGTGGCCTGGGGCAGGTCAGTCCACCTGCACTTACTCTTGCGAAAGCATCTGAGAGAAAAATGTTCCCACTGATCCTTGAACTTGCTACCTCTGTCTCCTGGTTCTTTTCTTACAGCCATTATCATTTTGTCTTAGTCTTCTTTAATAGTTCCTCATCTTTTTCCCAGAACGTAAACACTGATGTCCCCAGGGTAGTGTTCTCATGTTGCTTCATTTTCACTCTGTACACTTCCCAAGACAGTCTTCAACACCTCAATGATTGTTCTATTACATACATACCTGTAACTTCCAATTCTCCATCTCTCATTCAACTTTCCATCCATTCTCATATTTCTAATTTACCTGAATCATTCAAAAGAACTCACACTCAGTGAGTCCCAACTAAAATGATCATCCTCTATTCACATGTTTCTTCTTGTACGTCATCAGTATTTGCTGAAGTATTTGTTCCCCACAGCATGTGGGTTCTCAGCTCCTCTGGCTCTTCTTCCCCTTTCCCATCTCTAGAATTCTCAGATCTAACCTTTCATCTCTATTTCTTCTTCTATGGTTTAAGTTTTTATTTTTATTCTCTCTCACCTGAATTAATTCAGTGGCCATCTCAACGAGTTCCATGCTATAAATTAAATATGCATTTAAAGAATAACTTAGTTTTAATCTTGTTACAAGAGTGATGAAAGAAATTGTTGACACTTTATAAAACAAAAATTAAGAGCAAAAGAGAAAAACCACTTAAAATTCCACCACCCAGAGACAACCACTAGTTGCTTTGATGTTCATACAGAAACAGATTTATACAACACAAGTTGGTGCCTTAGGTTGGATCCCCCAAAGAGTTGACTTGGAGTGAAAGATTGAGAGTAGGAATATTTCATATGGGAGATGATTCCAGGAAGCCCCAGTATGAGCCAGGGAATATGAATGAGGGAAAGAAAGAAAGCCAAAAGTCATGCATTAAGGAATAAATTACTGCCACAGGCACAGGGGTTCAATTCCACCAGAGACATCTGGAAGACTGTATAGAACATGTTTGAGTTGCTTCATCCAAGAGGCAGGAAAGCTGGGGTATTTATCCACCCACTCATTGGTTCATATTTAGCTGAGGGCTGCTCCTGGCACGTTAGTTCCCTGGCACTTCTGACCTGTTCTGCATGTACACTCTGGTAGCCTGAGAAAGGTCTTGGGCTGGGAACTGCAGGTGCCACTGGCAGGCAGAGGATGGAGATGGCAGTGGGAAATGGGACACTAACAGCATCTGCTTGATACTCTTCTGCTTAAAGTCCTTCTGCAGTCTTCCACCAACTTCAGGTTTATCTGAGATGGTTGTCTTAGCTTACAAACACTGTTCTTAATCTATTCTTGGAAAATTATCATGTACATGTGCACCCCAGACAGAGATGCACCCTATGTCACACCCTTACACTTTCACTCACTTGTTTATGCAGTTGCTCCCACCTGAGTTACCCCATTTGGCCTAACAGAGTCTTTTCTTTCAAGACAGTTTCTGAGATAGCTCTTCCCCAATCCTTTTCCAACAGTCACCTCTAAACACTCCCACTGCACATTACAGGTACTCCATTACAATATTCTTCTTTGATTTTTTTTTCAAAAACTATGTATGTATGTGTAATTATAAAATTGATACTTCTTTGATTTAAACAGGAAAAGAAAGGAGGAGTTAAAAATGCACTGAAACTCCACCTGGAGAGAGAAACATCCTTAATATTTTGGCAAACATCTTACCAGTTATTTATTTCTTCACAAACACACTTACAATTGCATAATTGTATATAAATACAATCATCTTCTACCATACTACTTTTGTATTCTACTTTTATTTTTAACGCAACAATATGTCACACCCATCTTCCTAAACCAGTAAATGTAGATCCATACCTTCATGTATAATTGTTGGAAATGTACTTTAATTTACTTATCTGAGCTTCTATTTGTGGGTCATTTAAGCTGTTCCCAATAGTTTGCTTCCTAGGCAACTCCATAGTGGCTGGATCCCACAGGGAGGTTGCCTGCTTATTGTCTGTCTCCCTCCATCTGCCTGCATCTTCTCCACGACAGAGCCTTTGCTCACACTTCCACTTTCTTCTGAGACTGCTTTCTCTTTGCTTAGCAGTTAATATGTCTTTTAAAAATATTTTCCACAAGGAGAAAGTAGGCACACAATCCATTAAAGCATATCTCTTAACTTCTATTACCCAATTAAATCAAGGAAAGCCTCATGACTTTTTAAGTCAGTGGGTTTTAAACTTTTTTGACCATGACCCACATTAAGAAATACATTTTTAAATAATGAATCAGGGTATACTTTCATATAAACGAAAGTTCACAAATGATGCTTTTATATTGTGGCAATGTATTCTACTATTTTTCTGTTCTGTTTCACCTGAGACATATTTTAAATGAATATGCTGTTACATTTATTTATTTTTAAATATGGATGTAGCCTTCTAAGTAGATCCCATGAGTCGCTAATGGGTTGTAACCCAGTACGTAAGCCATTCCTGTTGGATACCAGAAGGACTGCTGAGGCATGCTCGTCCTAGTGCCACTTTTTTGGCCCTACAGCTTCACTGTAAGTACCCAGCTCTGAAATAATATTTTATTCTCCTTACTGCCTGAGGTTTTGTATTTTAAACACCAGTCTCTGCTGTGACCACTGCCACTATGGAACCACCCTAAATATAACATTGTCATTGACAGAAGTGGCTTCCAGCAATAAACTTTTGCAGGGTTACACCTGTCTACTAATTGAAACACACACTCACACACACACTGTGATCTAGGTTAGGCAGAAACTGAGGCATAGAAGTAGAGTCACTACTTGTTAAGTGGATATAATCTAATGGAAGAAAAAGGATAAACCGATTTCAAATTGCCTGAAACCCCAGATACTCCCGCTTCTGGGACTGTGATTTATGCTGATGTCAGAGACTGCAAGCCAGCGTTCCAGTATCCTAGGTAGACAAAGATTCCGTCTTCCCAGCACAAATGGCAATCATTACCAGGCCCAGTTTTCATTACTGAGAATCCACCTCAACTTTCTCTCACCCCTAGCATATGAAAGCTCACCGTATGTCAATTCCTCTTCGTGAGGTCCAAGGGACCTCCATGGGATGCATCCTTCCCCATTCCCTGGCCAACTAGATGAACCTCTAATGGGGCTCTCCGTGACCCTAGTTAGCAACTTCCCTCATCTCCTTTCTCACCTTAAACTACCTGTTAAAAATTACTTTCCAGGAGAGGCATTTGAAAAAGTTATAAAGATGACAATCACATTTCCTTTGTGGCCCATTCTTTTAGCTTTCTTTTTTGAGTGATAGCCCTTGGAGGTCGGGGTCATGGATGAATTTATCATTTTTGTTAGTGTTATTCTAATAGAAACAGCATCAATTACCTGAGGTCTCACATATTCCTTTTATATTCTGGGCACCTACAGGTCCTCCAAAAAGTGATAGGATTCTGATCTTGGATACCAGCAGAAGCAGGGAAATTTTAGGAGAAAAAAAAGTGCCCCATTGTAGGAGCTTTTACATTTTTTTTGTTTTTCTTTATTTACTGATTTATGCACCTTCTTGTTTTTTTCCAGTTTTAACCAGGTACATATCTGATACATATGGATAGAGGTCTTTTAATGTAATCAATTGATAATTGAGTGTCTGCTGTGCTTCTAGTAGTTATAGGGAAGAATTTGAGGTTCTGTGAGGAATACAAAGAAGTGAAGAATGTTTTCCTGGTCCTTAAGAAAAAATAGTTCTGTGGAAGGATGGGGTTTATGTGTATGAAAAGAAAATGCACAGCAGTTAAAGGTAAAGGCAAATACATAATTTAGGAAATCATGTTTTTAGGAGTTCAAAGGCAAGTATTATAAATGTGGGCTCTATGTGGGGAGGTAAACATTGAGGTGGATCTGAAAGATGGGTAGCATTCAGTCAATGGCCAGAGAATTCCTGTACAGCTAAACATAACCAAAATAGCGAAGAGGAAATATGGTGGGGCTTGGGGGACCAGTGACTAAAACCTTCAGGCAGCAACAGGGTTCCATAATTACCCTGAAGGTCAAGTTGGAGGCTGGGTCAAAGCAATCTGTTCACGGCTTAATACTGCTGCATGCTTAGGTTATAAAGACATAAATAAACCCTTTGAATTTGCAGTTTATCATCCTGTCTCCCATTTTTGATGAATTTTTTTTAAGTGCTGTCCCTGAGCATATATTTCCAAAAGCTCTCCAGACAGCAATCCACGTTCAGTTGGCTCAGCACAGAGCCTTCTGCAGAATCTACAGCAAAAGAGAATGGAGAGCAAATGTGAATGGTGATGGAAGGGCAGTCACGTGTAGGTTCACTTGATACTGCTTCAGGGACCTGAGGTGTTGTTTGTAAATCCCTCAGCTTTTCCCTGATAAATTAGTTACACAATTTATAATATGCAGCCAATAGTCTAATTACAGGAATGTTCATCTCTTGCATGCAGAAAGCCACATAATGTAAAGGCAAACACATCAGTGAAGGAAGTGCAAGAGGCCTGGGTGTGCAGTTAACTCCCTGTGCAACCTTGGGCAAGTCCCTTAATCCCCCTGAGCTAGACAAGCTCAACTCTAAAATGGGGGCAATGCTCTCCATGTCCCAGTGGCTGGGAGGATCAATTTGAGGAAAATATATACAAAAAAAAAGTCTCTGTGTAAGTGTAGGCTGTGGTTGTTTTTGCCTCATAACTTCCACGCTAGTTTGTTAAACTGTTAGTTGGTGATGTTACAGAAATGTGTCATTAACATTTTGTTTCATTAAGCCTTGAGCAGTGAATCTGAACTTTATTTGGATACAGATATAACTGAAAATAATAGTAAAAAGAACCATAGCCATTGCTTATTAGTGCTAACTGCATGGCAGGCACTATCATAAAGGTCTCATATGAATTATATCATTGATCCTCATAATTCCATGAGGTAAGTTCAACCACTATCCCTTTTTCAGGTGGGGAAAGTGAGGCTCGGGGGTGTTAGGTAATTTGTCCAGTAAGTAATGAGCTGAGGTTCTAATGCAGGCAGTCTGGCCTGAAGTCTACATTCTATACCACAACCTCTTCTCTAAGTAAACAGAGACCCTCAAATTTCAGTTTCCTGAAAGGTTTGTGGATTACAATTTTAAAATTCCCACTTTGAAGGAAAACAATGACCCACATTTAGCATTCTTTATAATGTATAATTTACTTGTATATTTTTTCCTAACATCTTAGCTGTATTTTGAGACACACACACACACACACACACACAATGGAATTTCCTATTCTTCACTTTTTACTCATCCTTCTTTTTATCCTAATTCTATGTGACCATCTGTGTTTGGAAATGTTATACTAGAGATCAGCGTGCTCCACTCTCTCCTACCAGTTCATGAGGCTTCCCTGCCATCATCCTGGCCAGGTAACTCCTTGCTGAGAACAGCATGAAGTTCAGCACTGCTGCTTGGGCCTTAAAAGTGAATCTTGTTTGGATGAATGTCATCCAACTTCAGAAATCAAACTCCTCTTCCAGAGTTGGCAGTGCAGAAATCCGAAAGGAAATTGAAACCCTTCCATGGCACACAAGGACACCTGCTGCAGAAAGAGCTGCATGCAGATAACCGTGAAGTGTTGCTCAAAACAGCCATCAGACAGCAATTTTCAGTCTGTGAACTCTCCTTCCCAGAATGTTCCCTCCATGAAGAAGCTTCAGAAGGCCGATCTGCCAAACCACGACTGCATAACGTCCTTCTCCAAGGGGGCTGGGGAAGGTGAGTGGGGGTCCCACCCACACTAGGGATTCTAAGATCCTATCTTTCATTCCAGAAGTTTTTAGGTTGCATGTGGCTCCTTCTTATGTAGATTTTATGGAATGTAAAAAGGATTTCAGCAGCGCACAACTCAACACTCTTCCATTCCTCATAAGCCAGTATGAAGATTTACTACCCTCCACAGAATGGTGGCTTTTTACCTTGACAACATCTGCCCAGGTGACATTTAAAACATCTCATATATTAAATTGAATAACATTTGTTTTAAATGTTCTTCCTGTTCTCATTTTTTTTTCCTTGAAAAATAGAATACATTTAATTCACTCAAGGGAAGGGATGTGTCATATCTGGACTTGAGCAATACAAGTATATGAGGAAGGTGAGGGAGGATGACAAATATACCCACCAGGCTGAGGGCTGAGAGAACCACCTCTATCACTACCACCACCACCACCATCTCCACCACCACCACCTCCATCACCACCACCACTGCATCTATCACCACCACCACCACCACCACCATGACCAGCACCTCCACCACCATCACCACCACCTCCATCACCACCACCAACTCCACCACCACCTCCATCACCACCTTCACCACCACCTCCATCACCACCATCACCATCACTACCACCTCCATCACCACCACAACCACCACCACCATCACCACCACCGCCGCCGCCACCGCCATCACTGCCATCACCATAACCACCACCATCTCCACCACTGCCATCACTATCACCACCTCCACCATCACCTCCACCACCATCATCATCATTGTCATCTCATCATAACCTTATCAAGTAGACACTAATATTTTGTCATCCTGAGAAAAACAGAATCTCAGTCTAAATATCTTTTCTGAAGTCACATAGTTGGTTTCTTTTTTGTATCATTAATCTACAGTTACAGAAAGAACATGATGTTTACTAGGTTCCGCCCTTCACCAAGTCCCCCCCACATACCCCTTCACAGTCACTGTCCATATGCATAGTAAGATGCTGTAAATTCACTACTTGCCTTCTCTGTGTTGCAAAGCCCTCCCCGTGTCCCCCACGCACTACACATGCTAATCGTAATGCCCCCTTTCTTTTTTCCCCACCCTTATACCTCCCTTCCCACCCATTGTCCCCAGTCCCTTTCCCTTTGGTAACTATTAGTCCATTCTTGGGTTCTGTGATTCTGCTGCTGTTTTGTTCCTTCAGTTTTCCTTTGTTCTTATACTCCACATATAACTGAAATCATTTGGTACTTGTCCTTCTCCGCTTGGCTTATTTCACTGAGCATAATACACTCTAGCACCATCCATGTTGTTGCAAATGGTAGGATCTGTTTTTTTCTTATGGCTGCGTAATATTCCATTGTGTATATGTACCACATCTTCTTTAGCCATTCATCTACTGATGGACATTTAGGTTGCTTCCATATCTTGGCTATTGTAAACAGTGCAGCGATAAACATAGGGGTGCATCTGTCTTTTTCAAACTGGAGTGCTGCATTCTTAGGGTAAATTCATAGAAGTGGAATTCCTGGGTCAAATGGTATTTCTATTTTGAGCATTCTGAGGAACCTCCATACTGCTTTCCACAATGGTTGAACTAGTTTACATTCCCACCAGCAGTGTAGGAGGGTTCCCCTTTCTCCACAACCTCGCCAACATTTGTTGTTGTTTGTCTTTTCGATGATGGCGATCCTTACTGTTGTGAGGTGATATCTCATTGTGGTTTTAATTTGCACTTCTCTGATGATTAGCGATGTGGAGCATCTTTTCATGTGCCTGTTGGCCATCTGGATTTCTTCTTTAGAGAACTGTCTATTCATCTCCTCTGCCCATTTTTTAATTGGATTATTTGCTTTTTGTTTGTTGAGGCGTGTGAGCTCTTTATATATTTTGGATGTCAATCCTTCATCGGATCTGTCATTTATGAATATGTTCTCCCATACTGTAGGATACCTTTTTGTTCTATAGACAGTGTCCTTTGCTGTACAGAAGCTTTTTAGCTTGATATTGTCCCACTTGTTCATTTTTGCCTTTGTTTCCCTTGCCCAGGGAGATATGTTCATGAAGAAGTCACTCATGTTTATGTCCATGAGATTTTTGCCTATGTTTTTTTCTAAGAGTTTTATGGTTTCATGAATTACATTCAGGTCTTTGATCCATTTGGAGTTTACTTTTGTGTATGGGGTTAGACAGTGATCCAGTTTCATTCTCTTACATGTAGCTGTCCAGTTTTGCCAGCACCATCTGTTGAAGAGACTGTCATTTCCCCATTGCATGTCCATGGCTCCTTTATTGAATATTTAATTGACCATATAGGTTTGGGTTAATGTCTGGAGTCTCTAATCTGTTCCACTGGTCTGTGGCTCTGTTCTTTTGCCAGTAACAAATTGTCTTGATTACTGTGGCTTTGTGCTAGAGCTTGAAGTTGGGGAGCAAGATCCCCCCCACTTTATTCTTCCTTCTCAGGATTGCATTGGCTATTCGGGGTCTTTGACAGTTCCATATGAATTTTTGAACTATTTGTTCCAGTTCATTGAAGAATGCTGTTGGTAATTTGATAGGGATTGCATCGAATCTGTATATTACTTTGGGCAGGATGGCCATTTTGATGATATTAATTCTACCTAGCTCCTTATTTAGGAGCATGGGATGAGTTTCCATTTGTTGTGACCTCTTTAATTTCTCTCAAGAGTGTCTTGTTGTTTTCAGGGTATAGGTCTTTCACTTCTTTGGTTAGGTTTATTCCTAGGTATTTTATTCTTTCTGATGCTATTGTGAATGGAATTGTTTTCCTGATTTCTCTTTCTATTAGTTCATTGTTAGTGTATAGGAAAGCTACAGATATCTGTGTGTTAATTTTGTATCCTGCGACTTTGCTGAATTCCAATATTAGTTCCAGTAGTTTTGGAGTGGAGTCTTTAGGGATTTTTATGTACAATATCATGTCATCTGCAAATAGTAACAGTTTGACTTCCTCTTTACCAATCTGGATTCCTTGTATTTCCTTGTTTTGTCTGATTGCTGTAGCTAGACCTCCAGTACCACGTTGAATAACAGTGGGGAGAGTGGGCATCCCTGTCTTGTTCCCGATCTCAGAGGAAAAGCTTTCAGCCTCTCGCTGTTCAGTATGGTGTTGGCTGTGGGTTTGTCATATATGGCCTTTATTATGTTGAGGTATTTGCCCTCTATGCCCATGTTGTTGAGAGTTTTTATCATGAATGGATGTTAAATTTTGTCGAATGCCTTTTCAGCATCTATGGAGATGATCATGTGGTTTTTGTCCTTCTTTTTGTTGATGTGGTGGATGATGTTGACGGATTTTCGAATGTTGTACCATCCTTGCATCCCTGGGATGAATCCCACTTGGTCATGGTGTATGATCCTCTTGATGTATTTTTGAATTCGGTTTGCTAATATTTTATTGAGTATTTTTGCATCTACATTCATCAGGGATATTGGTCTGTAGTTTTCTTTTTTGGTGGGGTCTTTGCCTGGTTTTGGTATTAGGGTGATGTTGGCTTCATAGAATGAGTTTGGGAGTATTCCCTCCTCTTCTATTTTTTGGAAAACTTTAAGGAGAATGGGTGTTATGTCTTCCTGTATGTTTGATAAAATTCCGAGTTAAATCCATCTGGCCCGGGGGATTTGTTCTTGGGTAGTTTTTTGATTACTGCTTCAATTTTGTTGCTGGTAATTGGTCTGTTTAGATTTTCTGTTTCCTTTCTCGGTCAGTCTTGGAAGGTTGTATTTTTCTAAGAAGTTGTCCATTTCTCCTAGGTTTCCCAGCTTGTTAGCATATAGGTTTTCATAGTATTCTCTAATAATTCTTCGTATGTCTGTGGGGTCCGTCGTGACTTTTTCTTTCTCGTTTCTAATTCTGTTGATGTGTGTTGACTCTCTTTTTCTCTTAATAAGTCTGGCTAGAGGCTTATATATTTTGTTATTTTCTCAAAGAACCAGCTCTTGGTTTCACTGATTTTTTTCCATTGTTTTATTCTTCTCAATTTTATTTATTTCTTCTCTGATCTTTATTATGTCCCCCTGTCTGCTGACCTTAGGCCTCATTTGTTCTTCTTTTTCCAATTTCGATAATTGTGACATTAGACTATTCATTTGGGATTGTTCTTCCTTCTTTAAATATGCCTGGATTGCTATATACTTTCCTCTTAAGACTGCTTTTGCTGTGTCCCACAGAAGTTGGGGCTTTGTGTTATTGTTGTCATTTGTTTGCATATATTGCTGGATCTCCATTTTAATTTGGTCATTGATCCATTGATTATTTAGGAGCATGTTGTTAGCTTCCATGCGTTTGTGAGCCTTTTTGTTTTCTTTGTACAATTTTTTTTTTGTAGATAATTATTTTTTATTGAAGGGTAGTTGATACACAGTATTACATTAGTTTCAGGTGTACAACACAGTGATTCAACATTTATATACATGATAATTCTAGCTACCAGCTATCACCATACAAAGTTGTTACAATGTTTTGACTATATTCCTTATGCTATACATTACATCCCAGTTACTAATTTATTTTACAATTGGAAGTGTGTACTTTTTTGTTTTTTTGGCAGGGCATCTCTCATATTTATTGATCAAATGGTTGTTAACAACAATAAAATTCTGTATAGGGGAGTCAATGTTCAATGCACAATCATTAATCCACCCCAAGCCTAATTTTCGCCTGTCTCCAATCTTCTAAGGCATAACAAACAACTTCTTACATGGAGAACAAATTCTTACATAGTGAACAGTACAAGGGCAGTCATCACAGAAACTTTCGGTTTTGCTCATGCATTATGAACTATAAACAGTCAGTTCAGATATGAATATTCATTTGATTTTTATAGTTGATTTATATGTGGATACCACATTTCTCTCTTTATTATTATTTTTTTAAATAAAATGCTGAGGTGGTAGGTAGATACAAGATAAAGGTAGAAAACATAGTTTAGTGTTGTAAGAGAGCAAATGTAGATGATCAGGTGTGTGCCTGTAGACTATGTGTTAATCCAAGCTAGACAAGGGCAAGAAAACATCCACGGATGCAGAAGATTTCTCTGAGAACAGGGGGGGTGAGGTTCTAAGCCTCACCTCTGTTGATCCCCAATTTCTCACCTGATGGCCCCCCTGCGACTGTGCCTGTCTTAGGTTGTTCCTCCCTTGAGGAATCTTACCCGTCTCTGGCTAACCAGTCATCTTCCGGGGCCATACAGGGAAATGTAAAGTTGGTAAGTGAGAGAGAAGCCTTATTGTTTGAAAAAGTTAGCTTTTTACTTCTTTGCATATTTATGCCCTGTGGCTTCTATGCCCAGCATTTGTCTTGAGGTATCTTTACCACTTGGAAGAATTATGATACTCGGTAAATTCGATATGAGGCATGAATTCTATTTAAGGGTTGTAATTAGGAAGGAAGAAGAAAAGCTATAGAAGTAGCAGGCGGAAGATAACTTGGGAAGATTGATTATTTCTTTGACATATCTTCTTGTAGAGTAACTTCAGCATGTATAGGTTTTAAGCTACTACTTAAATTACGCACACACATTAACATAATAGGAGTACAGTTATATACCAAAGCAGACCTACCATCTCCAGTGAAACCAAGAAAACCAGTTTGGCACCTTAGTCATTTGTGAAAACTTATCTATGATACGGTGGATATTGTCCAACTGAACTTGAACAGTCTGAGAGAAATCAGACAAATTAAAACAACCCATACCTGGGGACTGTTCACATCCCATATGTTCTTTTAACAGTAAATAGTCTGTAGTTGTAAGATTTTGGAGCACTGCAATTTGCATTTCTCCTAATTCTTGGTTCAGTTCCAACAGTATAGATCCAGTCAAATTTGTTGTTTTACTGTATGCACAGGCCAGCTTAGATATCTCCTTCTTCATTCCCATGGCAAATCCAGGAACTGGTGGGATGAGTGCATCTATAGCTGTAGCAGTGCGTGGATCTTTGTTGGGGTTTATGATCATCTTCTGGTATGAGTCTTCCAGAGAGTGCTGATGTTGGAAGTTCTTTTTCATATCGTATCTTAGTTCATTTTCGGGGTAGCCAAATTAGGCTTTGATCCTCTATATAAACACAAACAGACCCTTTGCCTACACTTTTATATGCCCTTTATACCATTGTATAGAACTCATTGGAGGTCACCACACAGGAACTGCTTTTTTTTTTCTTTTTTTTTTTTGTTATCATTAATCTACACTTACATGACGAATATTATGTTTACTAGGCTCTCCCCTATACCAGGTCCCCCCTATAAACCCCTTTACAGTCACTGTCCATCAGCATAGCAAAATGTTGTAGAATCACTACTTGCCTTCTCTGTGTTGTACAGCCCTCCCTTTACTCCCACCCCCCCATGCATGCTAATCTTAATAGCCCTCTTCTTCTTCCCCCCCCCTTATCCCTCCCGACCCACCCATCCTCCCTGGTCCCTTTCCCTTTGGTACCTGTTAGTCCATTCTTGAGTTCTGTGATTCTGCTGCTGTTTTGTTCCTTCAGTTTTTCCTTTGTTCTTATACTCCACAGATGAGTGAAATCGTTTGGTATTTCTCTTTCTCCACTTGGCTTATTTCACTGAGCATAATACCCTCCAGCTCCATCCATGTTGCTGCAAATGGTAGGATTTGCCCTTTTCTTATGGCTGAGTAATATTCCATTGTGTATATGTACCACATCTTCTTTATCCATTCATCTATCGAAGGACATTTAGGTTGCTTCCAATTCTTGGCTTTTGTAAATAGTGCTGCGATAAACATAGGGGTGCATCTGTGTTTCTCAAACTTGATTGCTGTGTCCTTAGGGTAAATTCCTAGGAGTGGAATTCCTGGGTCAAATGGTAAGTCTGTTTTGAGCATTTTGATGTACCTCCATACTGCTTTCCACAATGGTTGAACTAACTTACATTCCCACCAGCAGTGTAGGAGGGTTCCCCTTTCTCCACAGCCTTGCCAAGATTTGTTGTTGTTTGTCTTTTGGATGGCAGCCATCCTTACTGGTGTGAGGTGATACCTCATTGTAGTTTTAATTTGCATTTCTCTGATAATTAACGATGTGGAGCATCTTTTCATGTGTCTGTAGGCCATCTGTATTTCTTTTTTGGAGAACTGTCTGTTCAGTTCCTCTGCACATTTTTTAAATTTGGTTATTTGTTTTTTGTTTGTTGAGGTGTGTGAGGTCTTTGTATATTCTGGACGTCAAGCCTTCATCGGATCTGTCATTTACAAATATATTCTCCCATACTGTAGGGTTCATTTTTGTTCTATTGATGGTGTCTTTTGCTGTACAGAAGCTTTTCAGTTTAATATATTCCCACTTTTTCCTTTTTGCTGTTGTTTTCCTTGCCTGGGGAGATATGTTCAAGAAGAGGTCACTCATGTTTATGTCTAAGAGGTTTTTGCCTAATTTTTTTTCCAAGAATTTAATGGTTTCATAACTTACATTCAGGTCTTTGATCCAATTTGAGTTTTCTTTTGTATATGGGGTTAGACAATGGTCCAGTTTCATTCTCCTACATGTAGCTGTCCAGTTTTGCCAGCACCATCTGTTGAAGAGACTGTCATTTCGCCATTGTATGTCCATGACTCCTTTATCAAATATTAATTGAACATATATGTCTGGGTTAATGTCTGGATTCTCTAGTCTGTTCCATTGGTCTGTGGCTCTGCTCTTGTGCCAGTACCAAATTGTCTTGATTATTATGGCGTTATAGTAGAGCTTGAAGTTGGGGAGTGAGATCCCCCCTACTTTATTCTTCTTTCTCAGGATTGCTTTGGCTATTCGGGGTCTTTGGTGTTTCCATATGAATTTTTGAATTATTTGTTCCAGTTCATTGAAGAATGTTGCTGGTAGTTTCATAGGGATTGCATCAAATCTGTGTATTGCTTTGGGCAGGATGGCCATTTTGACGATATTAATTCTTCCTAGCCATGAGCATGGGATGCGTTTCCATCTGTTAGTGTCCCCTTTAATTTCTTTTAAGAGTGACTTGTAGTTTTCAGAATATAAGTCTTTCACTTCTTTGGTTAGGTTTATTCCTAGGTATTTTATTTTTTTTGATGCAATTGTAAATGGAGTTGTTTTCCTGATTTCTCTTTCTGTTGGCTCATTGTTAGTGTATAGGAAACCCACAGATTTCTGTGTGTTGATTTTGTATCCTGCAACTTTGCTGTATTCTGATATCAGTTCTAGTAGTTCTGGGGTGGAGTCTTTAGGGTTTTTTATGTACAATATCATGTCATCTGCAAATAGTGACAGTTTAACTTCTTCTTTACCAATCAGGATTCCTTGTATTTTTTTGTTTTGTCTGATTGCCCTGGCTAGGACCTCCAGTACTATGTTAAATAACAGTGGGGAGAGTGGGCATCCCTGTCTAGTTCCCGATCTCAGAGGAAAAGCTTTCAGCTTCTCACTGTTCAATATGATGTTGGCTGTGGGTTTATCATAAATGGCCTTTATTATGTTGAGGTACTTGCCCTCTATTCCCATTTTGCTGAGACTTTTTATCATGAATGGATGTTGAACTTTGTCAAATGCTTTTTCAGCATCTATGGAGATGACCATGTGGTTTTTGTCCTTCTTTTTGCTGATGTGGTGGAAGATGATGGACTTTCAAATGTTGTACCATCCTTGCATCCCTGGGATGAATCCCACTTGGTCATGGTGCACGATCCTCTTGATGTATTTTTGAATTTGGTTTGCTAATATTTTATTGAGTATTTTTGCATCTACATTCATCAGGGATATTGGTCTGTAGTTTTCTTTTTTGGTGGGGGTCTTTGCCTGGTTTTGGTATTAGGGTGATGTTAGCTTCATAGAATGAGGTTGGGAGTATCCCCTCCTCTTCTATTTTTTGGAAAACTTTAAGGAAAATGGGTATTATGTCTTCCCTGTATGTCTGATAAAATTCCAAGGTGAATCCTTCTGGTACAGGGGTTTTGTTCTTTGGTAGTTTTTTGATTACCGCTTCAATTTCGTTGCTGGTAATTGGTCTGTTTAGATTTTCTGTTTCTTTCTGGGTCAATCTTGGAAGGTTGTATTTTTCTAGAAGTTGTCCATTTCTCCTAGGTTTCCCAGCTTGTTAGCATATAGGTTTTCATAGTACTCTCTAATTATTCTTTGTATTTCTGTGGGGTCCGTCGTGATTTTTCCTTTCTCATTTCTGATACTGTTGATTTGTTTTGACTCTCTTTTCTTCTTAATAAGTCTGGCTAGAGTCTTATCTATTTTGTTTATTTTCTCGAAGAATGAGCTCTTGGTTTCAGTGACTTTTGCTATTGTTTTATTCTTCTCAATTTTATTTATTTCTTCTCTGATCTTTATTATGTCCCTCCTTCTGCTGACCTTAGGCCTCATTTGTTCTTTTTTTTCCAATTTCGATAATTGTGACATTAGACCATTCATGTGGGATTGTTCTTCCTTTTTTAAATATGCCTGGATTGCTATATGATTTCCTCTTAATACTGCTTTTGCTGTGTCCCACAGTAGTTGGGGCTTTCTGTTGTTGTTGTCGTTTGTTTCCATATATCGCTGGATCTCCATTTTGATTTGGTCATTGATCCATTGATTATTTAGTAGTGTGTTGTTTAGCCTCCATGTGTTTGTGAGTCTTTTTGCTTTCTTTGTACAGTTTATTTCTAGTTTTATGCCTTTGTGGTCTGAAAAGTTGGTTGGTAGGATTTCAATCTTTTGGAATTTACTGAGGCTCTTTTTGTGGCCTAGTATGTGGTCTACTCTGGAGAATGTTCCATGTGCACTTGAGAAAAATGTGTATCCTGTTGCTTTTGGATGTAGAGTTCTGTAGATGTCTATTAGGTCCATCTGTTCTAGTGTGTTGTTCAGTGCCTCTGTGCCCTTACTTATTTTCTATCTAGTGGATCTGTCCTTTGGAGTAAGTGGTGTGTTTAAGTCTCCCAGAATGAACGCATTGCATTCTATTTCCTCCTTTAGTTCTGTTAGTATTTTTTTCAGGTATGTTGGTGCTCATGTATTGGGAGCATATATATATTTATAATGGTTATATCCTCTTGTTGGACTGAGCCCTTTATCATTATGTAATGTCCTTCTTTGTCTTTTGTTACTTTCTTTATTTTGAAGTCTGTTTTGTCTGATACCAGAATTGCAACAACTGCTTTCTTCTCTCTGTTGTTTGCATGAAATATCTTTTTCCATCCCTTAACTTAAGTCTGTGCATGTCTTTGCGTTTGAGGTGAGTTTCTTGTAAGCAGCATATGGATGGATCTTGCTTTTTTATCCATTCTATTACTCTGTGTCTTTTGATTGGTGCATTCATTCCATTTATATTTAGGGTGATAATTGAAAGGTATGCACTTATTGCCATTGCAGGCTTTAAGTTTGTGGTTATCAAAGGTTCAGGGTTGGCTTCTTTACTATCTTACTGTCGAACTTAACTCACTTGTTGAGCTATTGTAAATGCAGTCTGATTATTCTTTATTTCTCTCCCTTCTTATTCCTCCTTCTCCCTTCTTCATATGTTGGGTGTTTTGTTCTGTGCTCTTTTTAGGAGTGCTCCCATCTAGAGCAGTCCCTCTAAGATGCCCTGTAGAGGTGGTTTGTGGAAGGCAAATTCCCTCAACTTTTGCTTCTCTGGGAATTGTTTAATCCCTCCTTCATATTTAAATGACAATCGTGCTGGCTTTAGTATCGTTGGTTCAAGGCCCTTCTGTTTCATTGCATTAAATATATCATGCCATTCTCTTCTGGCCTGTAAGGTTTCTGTTGAGAAGTCTGATAATAGCCTGATGGGTTTTCCTTTATAGGGGACCTTTTTACTCTCTCTGGCTGCCTTTAATACTCTGTCCCTGTCCTTGAACTTTGCCATTTTAATTATTATGTGTCTTGGTTTTGACCTCCTTGGATCCCAACTCTTGGGAGTTCTGTGTGCCTCCATAGTCTGAGCAACTATTTCCTCCCCCAGTTTGGGGAAGTTCTCAGCAATTATTTCTTCATCGGCACTTTCTATCCCTTTTTCTCTCCCTTCTTCCTCTGGTACCCCTATAATGCAGATATTGTTCCTTTGGATTGGTCACACAGTTCTTTTAATATTGTTTCATTCCTGGAGATCCTTTTTTCTCTCTCTGCATCAGTTTCTATGCATTCCTGTTCTTTGGTTTCTATTCCATCAATGGCCTTTTGCATCTTATCCATTCTGCTTATAAATCCTTCCAGAGCTTGTTTCACTTCTGTAATCTCCCTCCGTACATCTGTTATCTCTCTCTGGACGTCTGTAATCTCCCTCCAGACTTTATCCCTTAGCTCTTGCATATTTCTCTTCAGCTCTGTCAGCATGTTTATGATTTTTATTTTGAATTCTTTTTCAGGGAGACTGGTTAGGTCTGCCTCTGCAGATCCTTTCTCAGGTGTAACTATCTTGGTCTGGACCAGATTTTTTTGCCTTTTCATGGTGATTGCAGTGGCTGTAGGCAGGTTGCAGGTCTGTCATCTGGGAGAAGAAATACCTTTCCTGCTTGCTGGATGCCTTGCCCTTCTCCACTGCCTGTGATGGCTACCTGCACTCCTGGAGCAGCCACTGGGTTAATCTCCTAAGCTGCTGTGGGCAGGGTGTCCGTCAGAGCAGCACAGAGCCCTGCGGGGAGTGGCAGGCATGCCAGGTGCGCTCCTCTGTGCTAGCAGCAACCCTGCTGGGCAGCTGTGTGGCAACAGTGGCCTTTGGGTCTGGCCTGGACAGCTCTGCGTTGGGCTGGCATTCCGGTCGGTTCCTGGGAGCATGCCTGCTCCCTCTGTCTCCGCTGCCGGTGCGTGCGGGGATTTTCCGTGCAGGCTTCTACCGGGCTCTGGCTTCATTGCCGCCGGTGCACTTAAGCCGTGCCCAGGCTGTTTGGTCGCGCCGCTGCAGGCTAGCCCTGTGGCGCATGGATCTGCTATCGGTTCCTTCTAGCGCTTCCGCCCCCAGCACGCGCTCCCACTCTCCTGCTCTTGGGCCCGTGTGTCGGGTTCCGTGCAAGTTGGAGGAATGACTGGCAGGCTGCCTAGTCCTGTGAGGGGCTTCAGAGCTGCACTGCCTCCATTTAGGGCGCCTGCGTTTCCCCGGTATTTCCAGCTGCCGGGACAACTTTGTCCAGCTATGGGGTCCCTATCTCTTCAAGACTTGCAGAAAGCATTCGCTTTTCTTTTGTCTCAGGGGTGCCGGTTGTGGTGACCTGCCCACAGGTTTTGCTTTTCCGTTTCTCTAATATCCAGCACCTTGTGTCTGCGCTGTGGTGCAGGTGGCTGGGGCTGGTTGTTTAGCAGTCCTGGGCTTTCACTCCCTCCCTGTTCTGACTCCTTTCTTCCCGACGGGTTTTGGGGTGGGGGAGTGTTCGGGTCCCGCCTGGCCACAGATTGTATCTTACCCCCTTCGTGTGATGCTGAGTTCTTGCAGACGTAGATGTATCCTGGCTGTTGTACTGCATCCACTGGTGTCTCTTTTAGGAATAGTTGTATTTATTGTATTTTCATAAATATATATGTTTTGGAGAGGAGATTTCCTCTGAACTACTCACGCCGCCATCTTCCCGTGATCACATAGCTAGGTTTTAAGAGTATTTGATCCCAGCCATTCTGGATCCACAGCTACTGTATGACTCTCAAAATCCACTTACTATTTATTAACATACATTCATTAATTACTTACTGTGAAATGGAGTAGGGAAGAAACAAGTCCTTACTGAATACCTACAACATTAACTTAGATTTAATACCAGGTGTTTTATCCCTAGTTTGATTCCTGTTTCTTTGTTTTATTTGTAGAAATAAAAATGCAGAGGCTAGGGAATTTGTCCAAGGTCACTCTGTTAGGAAATAATGAAGCCAGCATCCATTGCCATCTGGGACATTGATGCCAACAAGAATGCAGGAGATGGATGCCACTAGAAGGAACCTCTTGATGCCTACCCACTGCTATTTTTTTTTAACAATGAGTGGACATCCTTGTAAAGGACAGAGATATGTGGCAAACATCTGGCCAGATTTCTTTATGGCCCTCTGTCACATTCCCTTGTTCCAATTGCCACTGAACTCAGACTTGCCTGGGCTTTCCAGCTCCGCCTGAGCTTCTCTGCCAACCTAGCCCTCAGAATTGCTAGCCCAGTTTTTCCTCCACTCAATTCCTTGTTTCCCAATACCTGTGCTAATGTTACCCACCGAGGCTCCAGTCCAGCCTCAGCCGCTGCCCCTCCCTCACACTCTCCTCCTGATCCCAGGACAGGCCAGAGAACATGGGGTCTGGGAGTTGATCTCCTCCCCTCAGAGGCTCTGAGCATAACCAGGAATTCAAAACACACATTTATGAAATATTAGATAACAGAAGCAAGACAACCCGTAAGCAAAGAGTATGTGTAGTGACTGTACAAAGAGACAGACTGCAAAGGATTTCAGCATAAATCTAGGCTATCTTCTAGGAGTGCTGGTGACAGCTTCCCAGGGCAATGCAGTTTCACCACTGGCCAGAGAGCCAACTAACTACTAGTGAACAATTGTGTGGCTTCTAGCAGGTGTCATGCAAAAGAAGCCCTCAGGGCTCTGAGCACCTAGCCAGGCGGAGCATCTCTCTATCATCTGTCCCGGAAGGATAGTAATGTTTCTTTCTACAGCTGAGGATTCCATGATATAGCTTTTAACATAAACCTAGCCATGCCACCCCACCCTCCTTCCTTTTCTTACTCTATAATCATTGCCTTAAGAAGAATTTTCACTTTAGAAAGTGACCTTCCTGAGCTGAAGCTTGTGATTTTAAAAGCCCCCTAAGGTTTCATGTTGAAAAGTCATTGTGGGCTTTAGATTGACTTTCTCTTGAAGGCAGCTTAAACCTGTTCATTTGGGAAGCAAAAGAGAAGGTTTAGGAATCCCAAGGCTTCCGTTGCCAACTGTCTCATTTCTCTGCTCATAGTTTTTTTCTCCTCTCCAGCAAGATTAAGATGAGTGAAATAATTTCTTTCTTTTAGATATCATTGTAGCATTCAAGTTTTCCATTACTGTCAATTTCTTGGAACTTGTCTCATTAGCATTTTCAGAACAGTTGAAGAAAGCTTTCATCAAGAAAAAAAAATGTGCATGATCTCTAAATGCAAGTAAGTTGTCACGGGATTTCATTGACATAAATTTGTCCTCTCGTCTTCATTTCTGCTTTCCCAGTTTCTCTTTTAATATCTTAGAGCCTGGGAACCATACCCACATCTCTTTGATTTGAAGAGTTGGAAAGAAGAGGACTTGATTACACAGAAGAGTGTCAGGGTCACAAGAGTATTCAGAGCGATTGTGGGGCTGTCGGATTGCACACCACAGAACTCCTAAGAACAAAGTGAGAAATGTCAAAAGCCCAATCAAAGTAATATAAATAACATTCTAGAGAAAATCAACCCATGACTCCAGGGTTTTCTGCAAGCCCCACATGTTTTTCCTGTTTTTAAAAGCGGGGAAAGGAGAGGTTAGCGAGCAAACCTGAGGAGTCTTGGGCCTTCTTATCGCCAATACAGCTAGCAAGTAAGGGCTCCCTGGTGTTCTAGCTCAGTGATAAAGACCTAATCAAGCCTTTATTTCTCCAAACCTGAAAGCACTTTCATAAATGCAAGCGGATTAGCAGTAAGGAGCTAATTATTTTGTGAGCTGAGATCGCCATTTCAGAGAGAAAAAACAAATCTCCCAGGATCAAGACAGCAGCCTCTTTTACAGCATTTCCTGGCAACAGGGACATGGACTTGGAAGCCACCTCAGCAAGTTGATCATGCGTTCTCTCATGGGACCTGGGACGTTGTAAGGTAGAAAAGTGAGTCTTGTAAGTGGCAGCAGGCAGACAGAAAAGACAAACAGACTGAGCAGCCTTTAAGCCAGAAATGCAGCAGTGGCAGTACCTAGAGCTGCACTCCTTACCCACCATGTGGAGCCTGTTGCAAACTCAGTCTGTGGGAAATTGTATCATAGTCACAGAAGGTGGGAGGATTTTTCAAGGGAAACAGCATTTCTGTCGACAATTTCTGCCCAAACTCTTCACTGTAGGAGAGGATAAAACCTAATGTCTTGCCAATGAGTTTCAGCCTGGGGCAAGTTCACTATGGATTCAGTAGGACCAAAGAAATTGACAGCAAAACATTCTTTGGGGTGAAAGGGTTTATTACCCGGCTTGTTCTCCGGCGGTAGGTCAAGCACTAGTGTCTCTGCCTCCACCCAGAAAGCACTGGGCCGAGTTCTGTATATAGCGCAATTAATAGCTTATTGCCTACAGGTGTGGAAGTGGCAGCCCAGCAACAGGTCAGTTACATCATCAGGTGGTTTAAGTTCAGTGAGGATCCTGGCCATAGGAACCCCAACTTCCCCACACCTAGAGGGGGTGTCACTTACAGTCTGAAAAAGGTGATTATCTAAGCAGGTGTCTTGCCAATGGGTTTCAGCCCCGGACAAGTTCACTATGGATTCAGTGAGACCAAAGAATGACAGTGGAACGTACATGGGGTGAAAGCTTATACGCAACTTTATTCCCATGGTGGCAGGTCAATCACTAGAATCCCGTCCACTCAGAGCAAGTCTGCATGCAGCAAGCCAGTCTCTGCCTCTGAGCCTCTCTGCCCCCACAGCCATCTCAGTCTCTGTCCTCTGCTCTCCTGCACCCTTGCAGCTGTGCAGCCATGCAGCAGCTCGGAGCACTGGATGGAGCTCTTTATATTGAGTCAATAATAATGTATTGTCCACATATGTTCAGTGAGCAAGCTGACCAGGGCCAGGTAGGAATCCTGACCATAGGAACTGTCATTTTCTCTACACCATCATATGCCTTTAGATTTTCTCTCTTATTCAACAAATTTTCATTGGATGCCTACTGTGCTCTAGACATGGTTCTAGGAGCTGGGGAGTCATTCATTAACAAAATTAACCAAATCTCTGCCTTCAGGGAGTTTCCAGGCAAGGGCAAATAACAAATAAGTAATTAGATTATATAGTGATATTAGAAGGTGGTTGAAGTTACAGGGACAAATGACTAGTAGGATAGGGAGTTGGGGAAGGGTGTGCTCAGGTACAGCCTCACAATAATGATAACAGAAGGAGGCGGAGGGAGCCATCTGGGCTCCCGGAGGGCTTGGGGGCCTTGGAGGAGCAGGGAAGTGATCTAAGCAGAGGCAACGGTAAAACATAATTATCTTTTATTAAATTATTTTTTTAACATGGGACTGGGTCATGTAGGGTTTTGTAGGTCATTGTAAAGATACTGACTTTTATTTGGAAGAAGATGGGAATTCTTAGAGGGTTTTAATAAGGGAGTGACGTGAAAGAACTTAATATTTTAAAAAGATTATTCTGGCTGTAACTTTGAGACTGGATTCCAGAGAAAGCGAGAAAAAAGCAGGATTTTATATTATGGGGACAAGTACATTACAGTAAATGTACAAAGATACATTACAGTAAGTAAAATAAGTCGTGGGGGTGGTTATATACACATACATTTTGTCCTAAAATCCTTGCCTTTTTAAAGAATACAAATCCTTTTACCAAATCACCTTTTCCCCCTTAAAAACCTCTGAGTTTGAACATACATCACTTTTCATCAGAAAATTCTATTTAATCAAAATCTTCTGGATTTTTTTATTGCTCTGGAGAAATGGAAAGAACCTATAAACCACAAGATTTCTTTCTTAATGCAAAAAAATATTTGTTAGTTTTGACTAAGTTTTTCCAAATGCCTAAGAAGATAAACACTTTGAGAATGCTAATTAATAATTCTAATGACTTTTACAAGAGGAAGAATCTTAACGTGTTCTTGGCATGAGACACTCCCAGTTCTCTAACATATATAAAGTAATGGCCACACTTCTGTAGATGGGAATCGTGTTAGGGAACCTGGTCATTACGGTCTCTTTACAGATGGAGAACCACACCCAAAGTCACGTAGTACGTGGCAATGTTGGAACTTTAACTCAGCTGTCGCCAGCTAAAAGTCCTTCAACAATGGTTTCTGGCTAAATTATAGTGTGGCTTATCCTTTAGGAAGCATGTTTTAAAGCATGTCAGAAATCTGAAATACTTTCTTCATCTACATTCTACACTTTCTTAGGAAACAAACTTCTATTCCCCTCTTCAAAAAAAAAAAAACAAAAACACCTGATAGGATGTTTGGTTGGTTATAGTA
Organism: Manis pentadactyla; assembly: GCF_030020395.1. NCBI lineage: Eukaryota > Metazoa > Chordata > Mammalia > Pholidota > Manidae > Manis > Manis pentadactyla. Next base: position 95,281,451 of record NC_080029.1, on the reverse strand, counting down.
ATGGGAGAAGAGTTGGAAACAGAAAGGCTAAAATGTATGGAGTCAGGCATCAAGCTGGGAAGCCTAGAGACTAATGCCTGCCCTCTTAAAGTGTCTAGTCACAGCATGGGCACAGGACCCACATGCCAAGACACATGGCCCAAAGGTGGACCCAGAGCTGAGGGAGCAGCTGTACTTTGCCCTCCCTGGTAAGGAGGGTTGTTAAAGTGACTCACGTAGTCTCAGATGGAGCGAAATGAAATAATCGCCGTCATCCTGAACTAAGAGGAGTTGTTATAAAAACAGCCAGCCAATGGCTGTGGATAGGAAGCAACAGGCTGTCAGAAAATAAATCAAACATTTACAAACGACTCAAACTACAATTTCCTGCTGAAGATGCAGATATCCTTCTGGGTAACATCGGTCAAACCCAACCTTTAAAAATAGAATGATTGGCTAATTATTGTCCATTGTTTTTTAAAGTCAATCTGTCAGAATCTGAATAGAACAACCTTTAGGACTTTCTAAACAATGAATTTAAAAAGAAAATAACAATTATTTCAGAATGACACTAGAAGACATAGTGGCCCTTGCCGTACCTGTTGCAGCCTTGTGTGAGGATTACTCATGAGCCTGACCGTCCCACTTGGGAAACAAAGAATGTGAGCCCAGGCAGGCAGCTCCTGATGTGAGACCAGTCACTCCAGGGAAACAAAGCTGAAGAGCCGTCGGCAGCCAGGTTTGCCTGTGAGCCCCCAGAGAGAGGCACCCATCAGAACTGCCAGGAGCTTAACTTGAGAGGTGCCCAATCACCAGGGGGGAAGCGGGCAAGAGGCACCTGACCAGAGAGCAAAGCCTGAGGCCATGGGGAGACGGGTCCTCAGGGAGCTGAGGCGGTTAATGTGGTGGAGAGGAAGGCATAGCGGCAACTTCCTCCTCCTGCTACCTCCTGAAAGGGAGCAGTTGGGGTTTGCACATAAAAATTATTCAAAGGAAAAAGGGTATTTATTCTCTGAAAAAATTCAGATTATTGATTGCTCAGTCTTCTTGCAGACTGTCATTTACATGCACAAAGTATTTTGTGTTTACACAAAGTATTTCGACCTTACAGAAAAAAGTCCCAAGGACAAAACAGAGTTTTCATGTTTTTAAGATACAGTTTTCTTACATTTCTCTCTCTCTCTTTTTTTTTTCTGTTGTTCTTAAGCCTGAAAACTAGAAATAAACTGGTTTATTTCCAGGACAGAGAAGATTAAAGGAGGAGTTTATTAGGATTGAAATGCGGACACTGGGCACCTCCAGAAGAAGGCATTCTCAAGATAGGGTGTATTGTATGTTTAAAAACGTTTCCCTAAACACTAGAGGGAAGTGGTAATGGAGTGGGAGTAGAGGGAGAAGTAAAAGGAGAGAGCTAAGAACCAAAATATTACAGTTGACAACCACTTATTTTTATCACCCATCTCAGGAGATTAACCTCTCTGAATTTATTTCCAGCAATAGAGTTATATGTATAAATATGCAAACTTAGAAAACAGGATTTTGTAAACTTTAAAATTTTTATCACAAATAACATTTAAGACAAAAATCATGATTTTGCTTTTAAAGAAAAGTCCCTTGTCAAATTGGCAAGTATAAAATATTAATAACACCAAATAATGAAGACATAGAGCACTCTCATTTTTATTAATGCAAATGTAAATTGGAACAATCCTTTGCAAAGCACTTGCACTTGTGTGAAGTATATCAATAGCCTTAAAAATATGCATCCTTTAGTTGAGTAATGTTACACTGGCAATATATCCTATGAAAGTAATTTTAAATATACAGATAATGTTATTTAAAAATGTGTTCATCGCATCACTTTCTAAAAACACAGATTTCCCCCTCTATCCAAAAGTATAACGTTCCTATGAAACCTTTCATAAACTGAAGTGGTGTAAAGTGAAGAAGTAATTACCATTTCATAAAAGTGAAAATCCTCTTCAGATTTCTTTTGGTTAGTGAAAACAGGTACTAATGTAAATCTTTCATAAAAGCAAAGTGGCATAGAGGGAACTTTCAGATAGCAGGGGAAGCCTGTAATACTAAAAACTTGGAGATAAATGTTTAACCCTGAGGGAATGGTTAAGCACCTCTACTTGCTTTTATAATAATGCACACAAACATTACGTGGAACACTTTTGATATAATGTTGAATAATTTTTAAAAACCTGACTTCTGACTTGGCTTTGAATTCTAGCAGTATGGTACATTAGATTTTTCTCAATAACCCTTCTGCTAAAAACAATAAAAATTTAAATATTCTTTTTTACTTAAATGAATTTTCAGATACTAAAAACAAGTGACAAGCATCATTCGTAGGTAAGCCAGTGTGTACCCCAGCATTTGCTTGATGGCATTTGCCAAATTCCGGTGACCATGAGCTTCTGATTTAAGAGCTGCTCAGGGCTATCCTGCATGAGTGACAGGAAAGAAAGCCTAAGCCCTACCTAAGGAGAAAAATTCAATGGGACATTCTAACATTAAGCATGGGAGCCCACAGGTCTACATTGTCAGTATAAGGGTAAATGAGAAACTCATGGTCCAGAAAAAAAAAAGAAAAGAAAAACGTAGCAAGATAAAGAATAAATACATCTCCTTTGAGAATATATAACCACAAGTCATTTCACATGGGTTTATGATCAGAAAAACCTCAAGCTGAGAAACGTAAGTTATTTGAGTTGCACATTGGTAGTATTCCAGCCACCATTAGAAACAAAGATAACTCTTCTCTGGACAAACCCAATTTCAAACCAATCCTCAGATAATTCCTGCAAATAAAATTCTAAGGAACATGCGCTATCTATCATTCAAGTATCTCAACAAATCATGAGGAACTGTGAACCAAACAACTAACAGCAGAATCAGTGTTGCAAAGAATGTAGGTATTGTAAGAGTACAGTAGGCATTTTAATATATCTAAATAAATAAAAGAGGCTTAAAAATAAGAGGAAGGAAAAAAAAGTATAAAAGTCAACAAAGTAGAATTTCCAGAAATAAAATATAAGCATTGAAATAAAAAAATTCAATGGATGGGTTAACTGATAGGACATGACTGAGAAAAAAATCACTGAAATAAAATACAGATCCAAATTAATTATGCAGAATGCAGTACAGTGCTAAAAGGACAAAATATGAGGAGGGATTAAGAGACACTGAAGATAGAGTTAGAAGTTCAAACACATTTCTAATTGGAGTTTTAGAAAGAAAGAAAGACAGTGTGTCAGTGTGTCAGAAAAGTTTCCAGAAGATTAAGAGAACAACTGATTCTCAGATTTGGAAAGTCCAAAAAAAATTCTAGGCAATATAATTAAAAAGAAATCTTCATCTAGATATAAATTATATTGAAACTGCAAAACATTAAGGGCAAGGAGAAAATCTGTTTAAAGCAGCTAGAAAGATTTTCTACAAAGGCCTTGTAAATAGCCTGACTGATTTTTCTGCAGCAATGAAAATCAGAAGACAATAAATGATATTGTCCCCTACTATTATTGTATTGTCTATTTCTCCCTTCATATCTGATAGTATTTGCTTAATATATGTATGTGCTCCAATGTTGGGTGTGTATATATTTGACTGTTAAATATTCCTGATGTATCAACCCCTTAATCATTATATAATGATCTTCCTTGTGTCTTGTTTCATTTCTGGCTTAAAGTCTATTTTGTCTGATATAAGTATAGCAACCCTCACTTTCTTTTTGTAGCCTCTTGCATGGAGTATCTTTTTCATTCCTTCACTTTGAGTCTATGTGAGTCCTTAAAGTTGAAGTGGGTCTCTTGTAGACAGCTTATAGCTGTATGGTGTGTTTTTTTTTTTTTTAATCTATCCAGCCACTCTGTGTCTTTTGCCTGGTAGATTCAATCAATTCACATTTAAAGTAATTATGTATATGGAAGACTACTGTGCATCTTATTGCTTTGTTTTCATGTTTCTTTTTCCGTTTCTGCCTACCTTTGTAAAACGATTATTTTCTGTGATGTTATGCTGTTTTCTCTTTTCCTTGTGAATGCACCTAGATTTTTCCTTTGTGGTACCACAGGGCTTACAAAAAACAAAGATAAAATAGCCCATTTTAGGTTGATAACCACTTATCTTTGATTGCCTATAAAGGCTCCTCTCTTTTACTTCTCCCTTTTAAATTATCCATGTCACAGTTGACCTCTTTTTATGCTGTGTGTTCATTAACTTGTGGAAGCTCTATTTTTACTTCTTTTTCCTTTAAGCTTTATACTATTGTTGATTGGTTAACACACTATCCTAATAGAGAGGTATAGTTTTCTAATTCTGTTTTTCATCTTTACCAATGTGTTATAACTTTTGTAAGTTTTCATGTTGCTGATTAGCATCTTTTCATTTCAATTGGAGGAACAACTTGCAGTGCTTCTTGCAAGGCAGACCGAGTGGTGGGGAACTCAGTCTAGGGATCCCTCATTTCTCCCTCCTATCTGAAGGATAACTTTGCCAGAAAAGGTATTCTTGGCTGGCAATTTTTATGTTTCAATATGTTCAACACGTCATTCACTCTCTCCTGGCCTGTACAGCTTCCACTGGGAAATCCCCTGATAATCTGATGGGAAGTTCTTTTTCTTTTTTTTTCTTAATTAAGGTATCATTGATATACAATTTTATGAAGGTTTCACATGAGCAACATTGTAGTTTCAACATTCACCCATATTATCAAGTCCCCCCCACACCCCATTGCAGTCACTGTTCTGCCTTCCCCATGACCTACCTATATTGTGAGTGCTAATTATAATGCCCCTCAGTCCCCTTCTCCCCCCCCCCTCACCCACCCTTCCCTCTAGTAACTGCTAGTCCCTTCTTGGAGTCTGTGAGTCTGCATCTGTTTTGTTTCTTCAGTTTTGCTTTGTTGTTATACTCCACAAATGAAGGAAATCACTTGGCACTTGTTCTTCTCTGCCTGGCTTATTTCACTGAGCTCAATGCCCTCTGGCTCTGATGGGGGCTTCTTTTGTAGGTTACATTCTTTTTCCTCCTGGCGGCCTTCAAGATTCTTTCTTTCTTGTTGATTTTTGACACTTTGACAATAATGTGTCTTGGAGAAGGTCTTTTTGCATTGAAAATAATGGGGTGATCTATTAGCTTTCTGAATTATATGCCCAGTCTTTCCCAGGTTTGGGAAGTTCTCAGCTATTATTTCTTTAAATAAACTGTCTCCTTTTCACTCTCTTCCTCTTCTGGAAATCCAATTATCCTCATATTTGTCTTCTGATGAATTCCCATAGTTCATGTAATATAAAACTATTTTTTTTAAATCAAGGGAATGTTAGACACAAAGATTAGGACAATGGTTCTCTCTAGAAATCCATGAGGAACACACAGACATTTTAGGGTCGTCAATGACTATCTCCTAGTCTGAGTTGGGCATACAGCCTTTGGATTACTGTTATCTTTAAGACCTTCAGAAATATCATTAAATATATTTTATAGGTATTTAATGTTTAAAATGAAGAAGAAAGTGCCATTTAAATGTTATATAGAGAATTCCATATGTGGTATGATTAGAATTATATAAGCAAAAATATGTATAGATAAAAACTAAGATGAATATGCCAACATGCTTTTTAAAGGATGCATTTAAGGGGTAAAGCCAAATGGGAATTTGTTTCCTCAATCTGTTTTTTCTATATTTTATGAATTTTATTCAAAAGCATGCACTAATTTTAAGATTAAAAAATAAAGAATTGTTATAGTCTATTGTATAGCCATGATGTCACTAAATCTAACTTTAGGAAAAAAAGCATTTGCTTTCAAACAACCAAAACTGTTTACAAGAATAAGAAATTATGAGTAGCCTTTCTTAACATCAATGATGCACATGCCCCCTCCCAGTGAAGGGTGGATGACTGTATGAGTGTTCATGAAATGTGACCCTGAAAGTCCCCATTCCTCATGCCGTACAACCAGCCCACTTGGGAAGTCTGACAGTCCATCTTGCGTAACACGTCCTTACCTCCTGCACTGATCCCTGCTCTTCATCCTTAGTGACTCCTGCTCACAATCACCAGGTTGATCTTTCCATTCACCTCCTTGAAATTATGCTGTGTTCCATTGTACAAATTCTTCCCAACTCTGAAAATAGTTTGGTTTATTTGCTGATTGCAAAAGCATGCATGGCACCTCTCCGCCCCACCTTTAAACCCCACCTTCTTAGACCAACTTAGACCACTCTCCTTAGAGCAATTCTTCCTCCTCACAACTTCTTCTTTTGGCCTTTACTCTTCACTGCTTCATAATAAGAGTACCAATATTTATTCCAAGTTACTGTTAAAAAATAGGTTTTTCTTTTTAGGGCAATTTTAGGTTCACAGCAAAACTGAGTGGAAGGTACAGAGATGCACCCATACACCCCCATCCCCCGCATATATAGCCTCTACCTTTATCAACAGCCCCCACCATAGTGGTACATCTGTTAACAGTTGACGGACCTGCACTGACACATCATTATCACTCAATAATTTACATTACGGTTCATTCTTGGTGGTGTACATTCTATGGGTTTGCACAAGTATCCACCATTTTTGTATCATATATAGTTTTTCTGTTCTAAAAATTCTCTGTGCTCTACTTTTTCATTTTTTCTCCCTCTTACCCCTGGTAACCACTGACCTTTTTATTGCCTCTACAGTTTTGCCTTTTCCAGAATGTCAAATAGTGAGAATCATACAGTTTTTAGCCTTTTCAAATTGGTTTCTTTCACTTGTAATGTTCATTTAAGTTTCTTCCATATCAATTCAGGGCTCAATAACTCATTTCCTTTCAGCACTAAGTAATATTTCATTATCTAGACATACTACAGTTTATTTACCCAGTCACCCACTGAAACACATCTTGGTTGCTTCCAAGTTTTGGCAATTATGAATAAAGCTGCTATAAACATCCACATGCAAGGTTTTGTGTGGACATAGTTTACTCTTTTGAGTAAATACCAAGAAGTATGATTGCTGGATCGTATGGTAAGAGCACAGTTTGGTAAGAAGCTGAAAGATTACCTTCCAAGGTGATTAAACAGTTTTGCATTTCCACTGGTGTTGTGTGGCAGTTCCTGTTGCTTTACATCCTGACCAGCATTTGGTGTTGCCAGAATGTTTCTAAATTTTGGTCATTCTAATATGAAGGAATTCTTCTGATATATTGTGGGCTCAGTCCCAGACCATTCTCAAGTAAAGCAAATATCTCAGTAAAGTGAGTCAAATGAGTATTTTGGTTTCCCAGTGTATATAAAAGTATTTTATACTATACTATAGGTCTATTAAGTGTGCAATAGCATGTTTTAAAAAAACAATGTACAAGAACACTTCATTGATTAAAAAGTGCTAGCCATCATCTGAGCTTTCAGTAAGTCATAATCACTCATCACAGATCACCATAACACATATGGCAATAACAGAAAGTTTGAAATATTGTGAGAATTACCAAAATATGACACAGAAATGTGAAGTAAGCAAATGCAGTTGGAAAAAATGACACTGATAGACTTGCTCGATGCAGAGTTGCCACAAACCTTCAATTGGTAAAAATTGCCTTACCTATGATGTGCAATAAGACAAACTATGCCTGTAGGTGTGGTATCTCATCTTAATTTGCATCTCCCAGATGATGTATGATGTGGAGCATCTTTTCACATCTAGTCCCTGTCTGTCGGTTAGGATTTTTTTCTATTTTTGTTATAACAGAAAAAGAAGTATATCTCCTTCTATTTTTAAAGAATTTTTTGTACCTAATTTCAGCTATCACCCTCTAATTATTCAAGTCCATCCATCTACCCACAATTCCAAGCCCAGCTAACCTATAGGTTCCTGCCTCTCATGCTGTAGAATGTGTACCTACCTCCATCAGGAGAATTTGAGATTCTGAGGTCTCCTCTAAAATGTAGTTGAATTCTAGTTTAGCTTTTAAGCGTCAGGTACACACTATTTGTTCTATTACTTGAAACAGAATTAAGACAAGTATAGGGGACATAGCCCTACAGGACCAAACAACCCAAAGGATGATGCTACAGAAAAAAAAAAACTTGGGAGAATAAGGATTAGATTTCAGAATGGTACATAGTCCCTTGCTCAGGCTCTTGTAAGAATGCCTCTTCTCTGAACTCGCTGCCCCTGCTCAGCAGAAGGCAGAAAGCAGTAGCTTCCCCTGGCAGAGTGAGCCCTAAGCAGCTGTCCCTTTCACTGAGTTGATATGAGGAGCTTGGGTGACCTTGGAAGAACAGTTTTAGGGCAACCTCCTGAATGAATTGCTGTTGAGGTTCTAAAGAGGAAAAACAGTACTTCCCCAATATATACTGAGAACTCATTTTGGAGTTTAGTTACAGCCAAGAAGACTGAAGGAGCTTGTACAGGGCAGGGTAGTAGCTTAAATTATTGATAACCAATTCTTTTACCAAGCATTGCATTTGAGGGATACCCAGCTAACAAAACTCAATGTGTCTATCATTTAAAACAAAGGAATCAATGAATTTATAGGAAATCTCTTCAGGCAGTCAGATAAACCTTTTCAGTTGAGGATTTAATGAAACATTTGGTGTTAGAACAAACTGTTAGACAAAAAACAATGGTTCTTTACATCCTGAAATCTGGCCAAACCTTCATATAAAGCTGCAGACCCAAGGAATGCATGGATCTTTGGGGGGGAATATATATTCCCCTCTTTTCCACTCTTTAGTCAAGGAATATAGAAGAGTAACCATATGAAGAGGTAGAGTCCTTTGACATTTAATTTTAAATAACCCATGACATAAGTTCCTCCGCTGTTCTTCCATGACACGGTGGCCAGTAAGAAGCACCTTGGCCTCTCCTCCCAGTCCTGCCACCTGAGAAAGGCAGAGCTGAGGAGTCTCTTGCTGTCATGCATTTCACTGTATCTGAAACAGCCTGGAGCTGTCAAGTTCTCCATCACAGAGCTGCAGTGGGGTCACAGCTGTCTTTGTCCATTAGAGATAATTCTAGTCACTGTCTGTCTGTTAGGATTTTTTTTATTTAAATTTTTTTCTATTTTTGTTATAATATATAACCTTGTCAATTGTTATACATAGACTAAGTTGCTTTTAAAAATGAGGAAGGCTAGAAGGAGTACTTTGTAAGGCCTTGCTAATCTAAGTCTCTTTGTAACCCACAAAGCGTGCCTGCCTCCTGCATGTAAAGCGTAGGGCCTGAGTTCTCTGACTTGTGCAGGGAATTGTGTCTGAGTCACTGCAGAAAGCATGAATTTTCACTGAAGCATAGCGTCAAAAGGACCAAGGGCACTAGTAGAGCATGATCAGATATAAGAACAGCCTTGGTGTCCATTCTGCAATGCCCTCTGCTTATCACCAAAAGCACTGTTTATAAATTTTAAGAATGGGATTTACCAGGCAGGAGCAAAGGAAGAGTCTCATGGACAAATTAGGTTGTCCTTCAGTCTCAAGGAATGTGTGTGTTTGATAATAAGTTTATTAGAAGTCTTTCATATCCATTGTCTCATTTCCTCTAACCATCCTGTGAAATATGTTCTTTTTGCAAATGAGAAAACTGAGGGGCTGTAACGTGACCAAAGTCATACAAACAGTCCATGATGAATGCAGATTCCATCCTAAGTTTTCTGAGTCTCACCCCAGTGCTGCTTACACTAAGCATCCTGCCTCTCTGTACTTTGGTTTCTTTTAGTAATGAATGTGGATCTGCCAATCATGACCCTCTGCAAACCCTTTTATAGTATTGGGACATAACCAACCCACACCAACTTAGAGCGTCCAGTTCCATAGATTACTTTGTCCTGTGGAAAGGAGACGTTTTCTCCTTCCTCCCTTTCTTCCCTCCTCTCTCATTCCTTCCTTCCCTCCCTCATTCTTCCCTCCTTTTTTCCCCTTTTATTTGAGAAGAATGCTACTGTATTGTTCAAAGGAGACCTTCTATTTCTAGCATTTCTCTCTCTATTTGGGAAATAAGTTTATGCTCAACTCATTCCACTTGTTTTTATAAATTTTGGCCACATCCTTTCTTGAACTCTAGCTTTCCACACTGTCTGGTTTTTACTTACCTGTTGAGCCTGCTCTCCCAGCTCTGCTCCAAGGCAGACTTGGCTTAGATTGCGGACACCTACTGAGATATGACTGTTTATTAATATCAGCTCCTCCATTCCAGGAAGCTTAGAGTTATCTCACCTCAGGCTCAACACACAGAGCACTTCTATTTATCTGCCCATACATTTATTCTCTTGCATTGTTTAGATGCATGTATGGCCCACCTCTGTTTAACTGTAAGATCTTTATGGGTAAGGGTAAAGTCATATTTCTTTCCTCTTCTCCCTGCAGTACCTAGCTCAGTGTCTAAAAACAACAGCTAAAGAGCAAGCATTTGCAAAATGAAGAATTTCCCTTTGTTTGTACTAAGTTTCTTCCATCTCTTTGGCCATTTTAACATCCCTTTTCCAGACATTAGCCAGCATTGGGGTCTAGAACTTTAGGAAGCCTTTTAGCCGAAGATTGCTGTTGTTTTAGCCATAGGTATGTGGGTGCTACATCCCAGCTTATTTTAAATGCTTCCTGACAATATTTGGCATCTTACTAGTCTTTATGGCCACATGGCTTAGGTAGGCTAATGATTATAGGATTCCATCCCTGCAGTGAGGTTAATAGATAAGAGCTTTTTGATCTTTAACATAACCACACAAGTGTTTTCTGAAGGACTTTCTCAAACTATTTCTCCCAGAAGTTCTTATGCTATTTATATTCTCATTTCCACTGCCTATGAGATCTTCCTATCATATATTCCAGCATCCTGATATTCCACTTTACTAATTAATTTAGTGTTTTCTGTAAACATGTAGATCCTAAAGTATTGCTTCCTTTAGATAATTTATCAAATTGCTATGGTAATGAAGGAAAATTCTAGATTCTAGGCAACATCAGGGCTCACATTTGCCCCCTAAAGCTTCATTGTTCTCTCTCCAATTAACCTCAGACTTGGGAAGATGGGTTGGCTCTGACCCCTCAGAAAACACCTGCAACCTATCCTGATTATAAATACCCAAATACAACATGCCTATCATTTTATCCTCATGTTAATTAAAGACAGTTCTAATTTTGTTTTTTGTCTTCAGTAAATATGAATAGTCCTATTGACTTAGATTTATAGAAAGTTCTTCTCCACTACTCATGTCCAAACCTTCATGATAGAGAATGTATCTGATAATTGTTAGTACTATTTTTGACAGATGTTCAATATGTAATAATGATCTGCTGCTTTGAGTAATCCAGCCAAATCAACAGCTTTAGACAGAATCCAAAGGCCAGTTTGGGAGCACTGCCAATATCTATTCCAGGGGATTTTAACAATATAAATCCTCAAATAAAAAAGAGAGCAATGTGAATCTTTGGACTAATTTCAAAAAACTGAGCCGAGGATAGCTCAACACACACAATCCAAGCAAAATAAAAACATGGCCAGTAAAATAGTTCCTACATTCAATATTTACCAGTTTGTGTACCATCTGAGCCATTTCCTTTAATCAACCATGCACATGGCACTTTTATCCTCAGGGGACATTATCGCCATGACAACTTTATTAGACTAAACACTGAAACACAGTTCCTGGAGTGATTGCAATTTGTGTATGGTTTAGAATATTATTTATGTTATTCTTTTATCAATATCCTTGGTGTGCCACACAGAGATGAGAAATTTTTTTAATGACTATTTAAATCACAATAACAAATGTAAAAACTTTACAAAGAGAAAAGGAATAAGCCATTAGGCTGAAAAATGGGCAATCAAAGGAGCTATTGCACTCGGCAGATGGAAAAGCAGCAGGTGCCATGGTGTGATGGGACCTTGCTTCCCATCATGCATGCTGTACAATGATGCAGGCTGACAGGGAAGGGAATTAATGTGTCAGAGCAGGTACTTTCTGTCCATTAGCTGATTCCCAATACGTCCTCACAGACTGCTACCCATGGCTCTTTGATAAAATGGTTTACAATACACAGCTCCAAAAGTTGTATGGGGAAGGACAGCTGTGAGTGACCGTCCCTTCACTGCCTCAGCTTACAGAGTGTGAGTGACTGAGTAAACATTTCTCCACCCCAAACTGGGATTAACAATTTCAGTCCATGAATAAATTATTTGAGTACAGATGCTGTGAATACATCAAGGTGACCAAGGGCCACAGACTCTCAGTGTGAGGGGATGGGAGGACACTGATAAAGAGAATTCTCAAGGTAACAAATTACTTCTCCAACAAATGAATCTCAGGAAGCCTGTGAGAGCACACTCACCTCACTCTTCAGAGAAAAAAGTGCCAAATTATGAAGAGGCAACTTGAATCGGTGGGTCAGCTTAGACAGGCACAGCCCATTAGGCAGGGTAAACAGTGATGCTCTGGGGTCTTGTCGTGTGCCTGCTTGCTTGCTTCCTTCCCTTCCCTTCCCTTTCCCAAGTTTATGTTCCAAGTCTGTAACATAGCCACCTGTGAAACCTCAAAATGAGAGTTAAATAGCAGTTTGAAATTAAATTTGTACAATTGATAAGATTAGCCTTTTCCAGATTTTTATCCAATAAACTAATTGAATCACCAAATTGTTTATTAGCCTTGGCTGTTAAGACAACTAGATTCAGAAATGGTAGACATTTTTTTCTGTGCATCTGAATGACTGGACTGGAAAGCCAGTGCTGCCATCCCACTCACTATGGGTCATCATCCCAGGAGGCAAGATGACTGTCCGCTGCGCAGAAGTTAGACCATAGAAATTGTGTACACATCAAAGAAATGCTGACAATCTCAGAATGTGATTTGTCTTCCTCAGCCCCTACTTCAGGTGAAGGACATGTTGTATCTCAAAGCATCCTGTACTTTTTCTGCATACTCATCACATTGGCATTTATAAATAATTTTAATTTAATATGTCAAACTTGGATATATCTTGCCTCAGCACTTAGCAAAATACTGTTCACATGGTAGGAGCTCAGTAAATATTTGTGGAAAGAAGAAAACAAGGGAAGGAAGAAGATAACAAGAGGAGAAAAGAAGGAGGTCAAGAGAGGACCCAAAAGATGAGAAATAATCTTCAGCACATTTAAATTTCTGTAGTCTTCTTTAGAAGCCTCTATAAGAGCCTTAAATTGATTAAGATTCCTAAACACATTCTACATTACATAAAAATGGGGAGGAGGAAGTATGAGGGGGAGAATATGTTATTTTTGACAATGATAAGATGGATACAGCTGAATGGTACCCAAAGACCTTCAGACAGGCAGGTGTGCACACCCTTAGTCTTGAAAATCATAAAGAGACAATGGAAACAAATATTGCAGCCAGAATAGAGTGAGTTTTAGCCTACTCAGAGGCCATACCCAGAGAGTTTAAAATTATCCTTGGAATTTCTTGTGATTTTTATCCCAGGTGTTTGGAATGAGGATCTGTATTTGGTAGTTCAGGACATTTAACTTGCACCAGCTCACTCTTTCGTTCACATCTTTCCTTAAATCAGGTGTAAGCATACTGATTATGCATTATGCAAGGTGGTGATAAAACATTTTTAATGTGAAAGTAGAACAGTGGGTATAGTGAATCCTCTGGAAATTACAATCACCAATGATAATAATACCTAAAGTACACAGCACCTAATAGTTTCCAGAGTGAGTTAATGTTGTTATTTAATTCTTACAAGGATTAATTAATCCTGTTATTTAACCCTAACAGGATAATTAATCTGGGACTTAGGATTTTCTAACCATGTAACATCAGTAATATTACTTAACCTCTATTCCTTAGTTTTCTCATCTAAAACTATCATATAAGATTGATCAAAAATTAAGTAGGATAATGCATGGAAAATACCAGACTCAATAAATGTTAGCCATTGTTAGTGTCATTATTGTTTAGTAGCACAGATTCCACTAACTACAATTTACAGATCATAAAAGAACCTTAAAAACTCAAATGATTTCATTGTCTGTTAAGTGGTAGCCCCAGAACTCTCTGTTCAAGTTCTGAAACCTTCACACCGTACCATGCCAATTTTACTCTGAACCGCAATTGACTTTAAGACCTAAATTTGAGATTGTGTGGCCCCTTTGGAATACCCTTCATTACAGGATCCTAGGGATGGCAGTTTGGTGTGGAGCCAGTGCATCAAGCCAGCAGGATTAGGGGCCTGGAATGCCAGGCCTGCTGAAGAGGTCGCTCAATATCAGCTGCTTCCCAAAGCCTCCAAAGAACCTGACATTTTGGCTTTACTTCATTTCAGTTCCTGTCAGTTTCAAAAGAGACAAGCTTCTAGGGCTGAAATTGATGTATTTGTGTGACTATTCCAGTCTGCTGAAATTGAGAGAGGCTGAAACTGATGAAAGTAACCAATTTGTCAATTTCAGCAAAAGGCCTGCTTTGAAGGCAGAGATTGACTAAGTCTATACCTTTCCTGTCTGATCAGAAAATTTAATTTTTTCCTTCACTTTAAAAAAGTTCTGTGTTTACTCTCAGAAATTATTTTGGATTGTCCTCTAGATACAACCTGAATTGGCCTGACAGTTTAAACAGATGGTCAATTCCATCAAAATTCAATCTAGTGTATTGTTTAGAAGAATGTTATTTTTCATTGGATTGATTGATCAATTTATCCAAAGTGGTTTTTTAAAAAGTTGTAGATGTGGAATCACTCTAAACTCTGCTGCTTAGGAGTTTTAATGCATCCCACGAGAATTACAAAGCTTTGATTTGCCAGTCAAAAACTCAAATACAGAAATCCCTTCTGTATCTGTCAACTCTCTGGTTTTGACAAATTTTTGACTGATTAGGTCAAAATGATTTGTAGAGGCTTAAAAATATAGTCAGGGAAACATTGGGTCCTATTTCAGCTACCAGTCATGTGACCTTGTCCAAGTTACCATCTTTGATTCTCAGCCTTTCCTCCCATAAAATGAGAAGGTTAGACTATAGAAGCAATTTACAAAGTGCGTTATTTAGAAAAGAATACTTTATTTCTGGGATGGTAATAAGTCTAACAAAAAATTCATATTTAAGTAACTTTGGAGAACACTAGCTAAATATGTTTATTGACAGTAGGACTGTGCAGAGCCTTTATCATCTTAATATGTTTAATGGATATTAATCCCAGTCACAAACCCTGGTGCACAGTAAAATTATGCTTTCTAGACCCCACTCTGCTAAACAGATGAGAATCTTTCTCCAGTTGTGTTGTGGGTCTCAGTTCTGCAGTGTCTCCCTAGCAGAAGTTATGAGTAGCCCACCTTATTCTGTCATTAGTCCACGAAATCTGTTTCTGCAACTGTCTGCATTAGGGATCAGCAAGCTTTTTCTATTAAAGGCAAGATAGAAAATATTTTAAACTTTGCAGGCCGTTCACCTCTGTCACTAAGTTTTGTAGTGTAAAAGTAGTTACACACAATATATAATATAAGCAAAATATTCTTTTCTAAAAAAATCATTTTAAAATGTGAAAACCAATCTTAGCTTGTACACTGTACAAAAATAAAATGACAGACTGGATTTGGCTTACAGGATGTAGTTTGCCATCATCTGGACTAAATGACATTCCTCAATGCTTCTGGGCCATGCTTGTGTCACAGTAAGCTTTGTGAGACTGTGCATAGTCCCATCTGCCTAGACAGCCCCATAAACTCTCCCCTCTTGGTGATATTAAAAACACAGCATCCTCTGTGTTCAAGAAGTAGGGCAGAGGTTCTCTCTCCGGTGACTTCCAGATCCCTCTAAGTGTGTCCAACAGCACACTACCTTTTACCACTTTCTGAAGTCCCAGGGAATTCACAGAGAAATGATCTCCTTTCACATTCTGACAGTAACTCCAAACCTTCCTCCCTTTCTGGGTTATTTATTCTTTCTACTCTTCACAACCTTCCCTGGGGCAGTGAGCGCAGGACCTGATTCAATTCGAGAGACGAGAAGGTACAGGAGAGAAAAAAAGTATTTGAATCTCTCAAAGCACCATCCTTATATTATCTGGTATGAATCCCCAAATGGCATGCAGTGTTTCCCAAATGGTTTTTAACAAGGAATGATTTTTTAGGAAATCTTGGAGAGTGTCCCAGTGGCTGCACTTTGGGAAACAATAGTCTGGAGGGCATCTAAGGTTCCTGAAACTTAGCTGTTCTCACAAGGACCCTGTGACCTGCAAGAAGAATCACAGATTAGATCTGAGCTGATGTCACTATAAATCTAGGAGCAGTATTTCACCTGCCCCACTGCCTTCTCTCTTTCTATACTGATCCAAAACTCTCTCATGTGTAGTAATTTTTACATATTTGGGACTATGCTTCTTAGTGGAACAAATATCATTCATTATTATGACTCTCCTATTTCCTCTTACATATTATAGCCAGATGGTGGGATATATGTATGGATGGATGATAAATGAACTGGTTTTCTCCACTTTGATTCCTTTTATCTTCAGCCTCTTTTGTAAATCTCTGTTTGATTTGATAATTATCAAATCTTTCTTTCTGGACAATAACTGTCTCCAGCTAGATATTTTACATGGCCAGTATGGCTTCTTTATGAACTATCAATCTGTGCCTAGACAAATGGCCTTAAAATGCATAGCCCTGGACCTTTGGATCATAAAAACAAAGCGTATCTAGAAGCAACCTCATTCTTCAAATGATTTCTTTGGTTTCTCCAACATGGTCCCATCTTCTGTCACTGTTTTTTTCTCCTGGCCTTGTCCCTGCTTCTCACCACCTATGTATAAGGACAAGGCATCCTTGACTCTCCACTTCCTTGTAGAACTCTCCACATCTAACAACTTCAACTTTTCATTGCTGACTCCAAATGTAAAATTCTTGTTCTGAACTCTTAGTGTCTATGTATTTGTTTATTCATTCAGTCCGTAGTTATTGAGCACCTACTATGTGTCTGGCTATAGGCAAGGTGTAGGGCACACGATGGTGAACAGAAAAGACATGGCCCCAACCTTCAAGGACCTTAATGCTTAATGGGGAAGATAGATATTCCACAAGGAAATGAACAAAATACAGTTCAGATTAAGTTCTTTAAAAAGGTCACCAACTCAGGCACAGTCGCAGGGGGGCCATCAGGTGAGAAATTGGGGATCATCAGAGGTGAGGCTTAGAACCCCACCCCCCCTGTTTTGAGAGAAATCTTCTGCATCTGTGGATGTTTTGTTGCCCTTGTCTAGCTTGGATTAATACTTAGTCTATAGGCACAGACCTGATCATCTACATTTGCCCTCTTACAGCACTAAACTATGTTTTCTACCTTTATCTTGCATCTACCTACCACTTCAGCATCTTATTAAAAATAATAATAATAATAATAACAATAATAATAAGGGAGAAATGTGGGATTCACATATAAATCAAGTATAAAAATCAAACGAATAATAATTGACCTGATTGTTTATAGTTCATGATGCATGATCAAAACCGAAAGTTTCTGTGATGACTGCCCTTGCACTGTTCACCATGTAAGAACTTGTTCACTATGTAAGAATTTGTTCACCATGTAAGAACTTGTTCGTTATGCTTCAAAAAAAAGGAAAAAAAGGTCAACAACTATCCTAAGTAACTTTGCCTAAGACTGTCCTAGCTTTAGTACTGAGAAACCTACATCCCGGGAAGCCTCTGAAACACAGGATTAGTGGATCACTCTCTAGAGGTAAAGGCTGAGTGTCAGAGAATAACACAGAGGGTACTACTGTACACTGCATAGCCTGGAAAGCTTTTTGAGGAGGTATTGTTTAAGCTGAGAAATGAAAGAAAAGAAAAAGAAAAGCACAAACAAAACACACAAACAAAAGAAACCCAGCCACATGAAGAAAGGAAGGAAAGGGAAGTCCAAGGAAAGGAATAGTTTGTTTACAGAGAACCTGGGACATTGAGGAAACTGAAAAAGCTTTTTTAACTAAAGCATATTTAAGAAGGTAGATGGCAAGTTGAGATAAAATTAGAGAGGCAGGAGTGACTCACATTATAGTCCATGGTAAAAAGTTTGAGTCCTAGTCTAAGTGCAGTAGGAAAACATTGTCTAATTTAAAAAGATGATTTTCCGTCTATTAAGACCCTATTTTGTGCCTAACCTGTAGACACAGAAATATTCATCATAATCCTACTCATTCACTTGGGGAATTTCTCAGGCTCTCCCTCCCATCTTCTGCTTCATTTTCTCCAAGAATCATTTGGTTTCCCCATTTTTGTATGCCATTATTTCTCATTTCCTATGTCTGCTCTGTCTGTGGACTCATGGACTGGTGGCCGGGGTGGCTGATCTCTCCAGAGTTAATCTGCAATTTGCCCCAGGTACTGCCATTTAGTTGTCTTCTCTTGGTCTCACCCACTTCAGTGAGGACAGTAGGAGATCTCCTCCCTACACAGCCTCGGACTGCATGCAAGACCAGCCATGTCCCTCTGGGAGGGGAAGGACATTCTAAGGAAATGACCAAAAGCATCCATTTTGCATGTACAGATAGAGCCACAGCCCATCCACATGTTAATATTTGAAACTTCAGAGAAAGTACAGTAGGCCTTTACATAAACCTGCAAGACATGCTGCACAGGCTTTGATTTCTGGCTGAGTTGTTAGACAGGAATCGTGCATTTCATCAGCTTGCATTAACAACCCTGTAATGAAAATGTAGTTATTGACATTTTCATTCCATGAAGTGAACACTCCATCATCCTGAAGGGGAGTGTCTTTGTTAACTGCCATGTTGTTAGGACAGGAAAATCAAAATTATGTCTCATCATTTGTCCCATGTGAAAAACACCCTCATTTAAATGTCCTGAGATTTCTCCCAATCAAGTCCAAGAATCAGACTGGTCCATATATTTGCCTTTCTTTCGTTAGTATGATAATGAGACTTCAACTGTACACCAAATAATTATATTTATTAAAATTTATGATTGTGCATTAGAGAGTTCAGTAGTATTCAGAAGGTCTCGAAGCCATAACTTATAGTCTCAACCTCACCTTCTTCTATATATTTTACTTTTAGAAACTGCTATTTAAATGCAGATGGCTGTATAAATTTCTACTCCTGACCTGGACTATTTCCAGCAATATATGCTGTGATTAATTGGCACTTCAGACCTCCTTTTTTCCCCCATGGATTATCTGTTTTGCAGCCTTTGAGATAGAATGATAGGCTCTTCTCAAGCAATACAATTTTCTCTGCAAAGACTAGCATCTAGCAGCAGTGGTGAACACTTAATCTTGATCCTCTGTCACAGTTTGCTTTAAAGTTAAATCCAGTAGCCAGCACTCAGTTTGTAGGCTACTCTCCCTGAGTTCAGTTTCTCAGCGACTTTCTTCCTTTTTTATTATTAAAAACCAAGCTCAGAATCCCTGTGTTCATCGCTGCTGAGTGTTGACAAGCCACAAACACTGCCACTGACAGTAGTTAAAAATGCAGCTGGGTTAATTCTGACATATTGCTATCTTTTGAGGGCCAGTTGATGTGTGTTCATTTATAATCTAATTGCACATCCACTTTTAAAAATCAGCTCTCAGTGTGGAATGGATAAAAATACAATTACCAAATGATATGCGTAATCATTCAGCGCTGTTAATCCCAAAAGGTGATATTGCAGTGACATTGAGAAAATTAGATCTATTCTTCATACAATTATATGGCTACGCTTTCACTCTAATGCCATTCTAATTGGGAAGGAGCATTGAAATATGAAGCTGGGTGCACTTCCCTCTCTAATTATCACTGAGCAACTCAGTCTTAAGATAGGTTGCTGGAAAAGACAGTTGCCAGAATGCTTTGATAGTCCCCAGTGTTCATTGTTGCTTTCATGTCAGGTAAAGCTTTTTTTCCTCCTATAAAATTTAGATTGCCATTGAGCATTTACTAGAAATAAAGATTTGGGTGAATGCCTGTAATTTATTTAGTCCATTTAGGTCTTTGAAAGGAAAAATTCTATGTGGATACACACCCCCTACTTTTACTTCCAAATGGACCTTCAGAAGTGAATAATTGCCCCCTGTTTTACAGGGTGGTTGGGAGGCTCAAATTTCACAATGAAAGTGCAAGCAAGTTTTTAAACTGTTAAATGATACACAAACATGAGCTTTTAAATATTGCTGCTGCTGCTGCTATTACTTTCTGTCAATAGGCATCAAGACATGGCTTAATTAGTTGACTTTGTGGCCACTTTTGGCCTTAGTTCAGTTGGCTTCTTGCTGTACAAGTCAATGGTGTCTGGATATATGTGTATTAATAAGGATTCTCCTCCATCCTCTGTTCTCTAAATCATGGATTTATAGAACAGTACAGTGAAACTCTACCCCATTAATTATTCTACCACTAGAATATAACCTCTAAGAAGGCAAGAAGTGTACCTCTTCATAGAAGGCATTCGATAAATAGCTGCAGACTGTCTGAACAAATGAATAAATACATTTATTTTATATTTCTTCATTCTTTATGAGCATTTAGCACAGTTATAATAACTGCTTTAAAATGCTCTATGAATTCCAACATCTGGGTTCTCAGTTACCATGGTTTAGACTCCACTGATCATCAATTCCCTTGAGAACGGATCAAATTTTCCAGATTTTTTAAATTTTGGATTGTATTCTGCATATTATGAAGATTGTTGTGGAGACTTTGAATTATGTTCTTGCAAAGATCACTGATTACTTTTGTTGTTGTTTTAGTGGGCAATTTGACTTGCCTCAAACTGAAAACTCTCTCTTGGTCAGCAACTCAAATATCAGTTCAGTTCTTTCATTGGTAGTTGGGCTACTTGCAGTCTTTTCTATGCATGTATGGTGCAAGAGTCAGTTAAAAGATCTACACAGACTATATACATAGAACATGTTGCTCATCTTCTCTGCTCTTTCCATTCTGAAATTTCCTCCCACCCTTTCTAGTACCCATGAACAGTTCTTCATGCCAGAAAGACTGACAGTTTCTATAGGAGTTTTAGCTGCCCTGTGTAGGCTGACTGCATTCTGCCCTTGAACTAAAAGCAGTAAAAAAATAGGAAACTAATGCCATGTCATTCCCTTCATCCAAATGTCAACGTTTCTTCAGAATCTGCCTGAATTTTGTTCACTCCTCAAGGGCTTTGTATTTTCCAGAGTTTATAGTTTTTATCTGTGGAAGGATTTCTTTTGATGAAATCTACACGATGAAAATTAGGTTCAAAGAGGTAATGTGACTACTCTAAGGCCATAAAACTGGCTTTAATTCTCTGGTCTTGAGCGTACAACTAACACAGTCATGCAGACATTTCCTTTTTTGATTCTAATCCAGGACTCCTTTTATCCCAGATGGCCATCCTCTCAGTCAGTGGAGACTGTTGTAAGTAGCCCTTCTGAGCTTAGGTTTACACTAGAATAAAGTTTAAAGAAGCCACAGTGGGATTCAGTTGAGCTAAAGATACTTGAATTTGTTACTGAAACTTAATTCAGTTTGTTCAGTGACCATGACTATAGTTCCCAAACACCCAACCAACAGTAAGTGGCCACCTAGGATAAAGAGATATGCCATTAGATGATAAACTGAAAGGACACACAATAATAACAAAAACCAAGCTTATATCCACCTCCTAATTAAAAAAAAAATTGTACTGACCTATGAAATCCCCAAAACCAGGAATCAATGCATATCATCATAGTAAGTAATTCTACAGGCTTAATTTCCTCTTTATAAATTCAAATGTTATATTAAATCATCTCTCTGCACTCTTGTGGTACAATGACTTTATTCTATTATTTTTATGGAGACATTGATTACCATTTAGATTGTTGATGTCCATTCAGATTGCAGGTCTGAAGACTTATGACAAAGGGAAGAGAAGGCAAAACTGAAAGTTTGTGAATCTATTGAAAGGTGTACGGAAATTTTAGGATAATCAACAAACAAACTTCTTAATTTTCCTGTTTTCAAGATGTTTGGGGGCTACTGTGCAGATAGAGTCATGATCCTCTTCTTAACTTTTGGTTTTCTAGTAATAAGTTTTTCCTGATTCTGGAATTGATTGGTTCATAACGTGGGGATTTAAGCATCTCCAGTGCTTTTCATTGGGAGAAAGCTCCTTGATTCTAACTTTTTTGTCTTGTTTCTTACATTCTCTGAGCATCTGGTTATCAGGTACACATCATTGTTGAGTTGAAAGAACTAAATTATGCTGGTGAAAGAATAATACATATGCTAAACCCTAAGGTTATACTGGTCACCCTATTATTTATAGCGAGGTACTTAGAGGGATATGGCAAAATATTCCAGAACCTGTTGACAATGGTATTCCTCTGAGTCATATTATAAGGTCACATTTAATGGATAAGTCAGGCTATTTTCAGGAAGAGCAAAACCAGGGCGTATTCTCCAAGAGATATAATTTTGTGAAACAAATCTAGCATTATAGTAAACACTATTTATTGAAAGCATATTCTGTGCTTGGGATTTTAGATATATTACTCTCAAAACAACTCTTTGACTTAGAGAGTACAAACATCTCCATTTCTCAGGTAAAAGAAACAGGTTTGTAATTTGTCCAAAGCCATTTGGACAGAATCAAAACCAAGAGTCAAATCTCACTTTGTCTACTTCTAAGTGCATATACCCATTTGCTGGTTGTTACAAGACCTCTAGAAATCTATAACCAAAAAAGCCCCCATAAGGAAAGTAACAACAGGGAATGATGGTCTCTATGAACCTAGAAGAGTTAAAGGGACTAATGAGAGCTTGTCAGACTTCTTAAAGGCCCCAATATCACTCAACATTATTCACTCTTTTTTGCAATGATTCATTTCTGTCCAACTCTGAGATTCTAAACTGGATACAAAACTTTGTTCCACATCATAGGCAAAACTCATGGAACAAAGTGTGTGCTTTGCATTCTTGCTTTGTAGGTATTGGTCTTCATTCTGTAATTCTTTTGAGCCTTGGAGACTATTTCCCAGAATGTTCCTAGCTTAGCTATGGCATCTGTTTCCATTGCTCCTTTGTAATTGATGTCAGACTCTGCCCCTTTTGCCAAAACCTGAGCTCAATTCATAGTTATCTTTCTTATGGCATGCACATCCAACCATATGACCCCACCTACCCAGACCAGCCCCTGAGACTATACCTGTGGTGTCATGTCCATGGTGCCAGACGAATCTTTCTTAAACATCAGTCTCATCTTGACCTCTAGGCCTGTCTCCTCGTTTGTAAAATAAAAGGTTTGAACTAGATGATCTCAAAGATGATTTCTTGTACTAAAACTATGTAAATTCCTCTCATGTATAAATGTGTATTTTATTCTAGTACTCTATAGAGAGTGGAGTGAGACACCAAACCATGTTCTTTTAGTATACTTTCTTGGCAGAAAAGTTTTACAGAAATAAAACACTTCACTCAAAGTGTCAGTCATTAAAATCTGTCACAATACAATTTGAATATAGACTATTTAATCACAGAAGTACTTTTAAGTGACCTTGTCATCCCCACTCCATTTGATTTGTTATAATTTACAACCTTTGTACTAAAAAAGAGAAGTGTTTGTTCTGAAGATGTTTCCTGAGCTTAGTGGACCCATGGGAAATGTAAAATTCCTTATGAAATGCAAACACTGTTTCTTTCACCAGTGTTCAATTTTGTTTCAATGTCTAAGGTTACTGTAGTGACAGAATATCCCCACAATCTTGCTGTCATTATGAAAGTGGAGTTTTATTTCAAGAAGTAACAGCTACAGAAAGATAACTCAGAATGATGATGTGAATCTGATATCAAAGTTTTACAGAACCTGTCCATCCTTTCTTGGGAGTCAGATTACCCCACATTGCCAGCTGCCTGCAACTAACGATGTTCTCCTGGGAACCGCACATTGTTAGATGGGTATAAACTTCTTCAGCTTGGCACAGGGGATACTTTACCATGAGCTGGTTCAGAAATCTCAAATAGATAATTTTTTAATAATTTTTTTTATACTAGTGTTAAATTCTTTTATGCTAGTGTTAGGGATCTTCTTTGAATTAGATTATTATATATAATTCAGTTATAGCATGGACCAAACATCAACT
The DNA here is from genome assembly GCF_030020395.1 of Manis pentadactyla. Taxonomy (NCBI): domain Eukaryota; kingdom Metazoa; phylum Chordata; class Mammalia; order Pholidota; family Manidae; genus Manis; species Manis pentadactyla. The sequence continues at coordinate 95,257,421 of NC_080029.1, read as the reverse complement.
AGTCAATCTTATTAATGGTCCTATGTGTATATAGTTGACATAATGCAGCTCTAGTTTGTACGTACATGTATAACATTAGAAATACAGAGAAACATTTTCAATCACTTGACATAAGCCATTCCCCAAATAGATTCACTTGAAAGTCCCTTCACATAGAATTCAACCAGTGAACTTAGTCTTTAAGTGTCATCATCTCTGCTGTCTAGATTCTGCATCGCACATTAAATTTGAGAGAACTGGGATACCAGCATTCAACATATAACTTATGAAATAATATGTACATGCATACATGAGCCAGTTGATGAATAGCAAATAATTGAGTCAGTTTTGTTGTTTATTTGTTCTTCCTATCTAACACTACCAGAGTTGATGTTTTGCTGAATGCAATGTTCATTCAGCTTTATTTCATCAGTTTTCTTACTTCTGTTATATAATTTTTTTCCATCCTATTTCCTCATCTCTCACATGTCCTTTTACCTGTTAGTACCCTTTATCTACCCCTTAGCCTATTGTAACCCTATTTAATTGAACTAAAACCCCACCTATTCTTTATTTAATTTTTTTTTAAGCTTCCCTGGCCAGAAAAGGTAGATCCCACCTATGAACTCTGTCTTCCCTACCTTTTTGCTATTTACCACCTCCTGGGGGTTTGGCTACTTTTGTCATGTTTTGCTGTTTTCTCTCTAATTAGGCTATAGAGTCATTCAGGACAGAACCTCTCATATTCGTCATAGCACAAAGCACAATGCTTGTGTTTCTGAGAGGTACCTAGAGAAATAATGTGTATGGGTGGCCAGTAGAGATTTGGGGTAGGGGGGAGGCTTATCCTAAGCTTTGTAATGCAACCACATCACCCAATTATATCAGGTATTAATGAGTCATATCAGGTGCACCCCACTAGGGTCTTAAAATAAGTAAATAAAAGGCCTATTATTTAGCTCCTGGACAATGAAGGACCACTCCAAGACTCAAATGAGGATATTCCTACTGTTCAGATTAAATCTTCTAGAAGTCACCTTACTTTGCCCCAGCCCATTCAGCCTGATTCTCAATGGTCCACTTTCCTCAAATTGTGACATCTGAAGTGGTGTCTTACTTCACATTGGTTTCAAAAAGTTAAGCTGCACACATATCAAGAAGAGTCAACTGTGCTAAGAAACAATCTTGCTAACATTAGGAATTAAAAATATTATGGTCACATTTTTCCTATTTGTGCATGGTTACTTTTGCTTATCTTACTGTAGTGCACATTTCTAAATGTATAAAGTAATCTAGCTTTTTCTTCCTTTCCCCATCTAAAACTACCAGATGCTGTTTTGATGTTTCGTTGAATGCAATGTTCATTCACCTTTACTTCATCAGTTTGCTTACTTTTGTTAAATTATTTTTTCCATCCTATTTCCTCATCTCTCACATGTCCTTTTACCTGTCAGTACACTTTATTCACCCCTTAGCCTATTGTAATCCTATTTAATTGAACTAAAACCTTCCTTTTCTTATTTCCCAAGACATGGTAATCAGAAACAAGATTTAAAATTTCCCAAAGACCCTAGTATGTAGTATGTGTTTAGTAATATGTACTCATTGACTGATGTATGTACTATTTTGCATGTTATTTGTTATATATGCATTCAGTAACCCAATATTAGAAACTTGTAACAAAAATAGAATGAATTTCTGACTTCAAGGGTCTTATAGTCTAAAAAAGAGAAATATGACCAAATAAAAATAGCAATTCAAATTGTTAATAACAAGTCTATAAGTCAACAAGCAAAATTCAGTTCTATTTTTTTTCTTTAAAGCTTTGTCAGAGAATAATCGACATAAAAACTGTACATATTAAATTGTAAAAGTTTATGTTTTGACAAATGTATGTCCCGTTGAAAACATTGCTACAATCAAGCTGACACATCCATATGCCCAAAAGTTGCCTCCTGCCTCTTTGATCTTTGCTTTCCAAACCCCACCCCCCTACAGATGAGGATATTCCTACTGTTCAGATTAAATCTTCTAGAAGTCACCTTACTTTGCCCCAGCCTATTCATCCAATGATCTGAATTCTACACTATGGATTATTTCCCATTTTCCAAAATTTTATATAAATACAATTATGCAGCATGTACACTTGTATCTTTCGATTCCAGCATAATTATTTTGGGATTCCTCCATGTTGTAGCATATGTCAGTTCATTTCTTTTTATTGATCATCAGTATTTCCTTGTATGAATATATCTCCATTTCATTTTCTTCTTGTTGATGGATATTTGGTTTATCTCCAGTTTTTGGCTATTACTAACAAAGCTATAAACACTTATAAATAAGTTTTTGTATGAAAATATGTTTTCATTTCTCTTACAAAAAAAAAACTAGAAATAGAATGGCTAGGTCACAGGATTCACTTTTTAATAAATGCCAAACTCTTCTCCAAAATGTTCGTACCCTTTTATACCTTAGTGTATGAGACTTTGAGTGTATGCACTATTTGTCAGTGTTTCTACTTTTGGCCAGTCTAGCAGAGGTATACTGGTGTTGCCTTTCAGTTTTAATACGCATCTCACTAGTGAATAATAATTCTGATAGCAACTTACCATGTGCTTATTTGCATCTTCTTCAGCAAAATTCTGAGCAAATATTTTGCCCAGTTAAAACCTATCATCTTGATTGTCTTCTTACTGACTTGTAAGAGTTCTTCATATATTTTAGATTCAGATCCTTGGTTGGATACATGTTTTGCAAGTACGCTTTTCAGTCTGTGCCTGCTTTTCATTTCTTGTCCATGTTACTTGAAGATCAAAGGTTCTTAATTTTTGTGAAGTCCATTTATTTTCCATTTATAATTAGTGGATGCTGTATAATATTTGAGAAATCAGCCAAGAATATGGGTGACCGATTTTTTTTTTCTTCTATGTTTTCTTCTAAACTTTTAAAGCTTTAGCTATTTAGGTCTCTAATAAATTTTAAGGTAATTTTGTATGTGGCGTTTGACTAAAAAATCTTTTTGCATATAGCTATCCACTCATTCAAGCACAATTTGTTATAACAGTTATCCTGTTGCCAATGAATTGTTTTGGCAAAATTGTAAAAAACTAAATTGAATATCTATATGTGTCTTTATTGAACATTCTATTCTATTCCAATGAACCATGATCTATCTTTACACTAACAACATACTGTCTTTTTAAATTCAAGTATTGTTGACATATAATATATATTGGTTTCAGGTATACAACATAACAATTCAAAAATTATATACATTACAAAATTATCACCACAATAAGTGTACTTATCATGTCACCATACAAAGATACTGCATTATTGACTATATTCCCTATGCTGTACTTTTCATCCCCATGACTTACTTCATAATTGGAATTTTGAACCTCTTTATGCCCTTCACCTATTTCCACTGTCCCCTTACCCCTTACCCTATAGCAACCACAAGTTTTTTCTCTGTATTTATGTCTATTTCTGTTATGTTTATTTGTTTTTAATTATTTCTTTTTATATTCTACATGTAAGTGAAACATGGTATTTTTCTCCTTCTGACTTATTTTACTTAGAATACCCTGTAAGTCCATCCATGGCAAGATTTCATTGTTTTTTTATGTCTGACTAATATTAAATGGAATAGAGAGACCACATCTTTATCAGTACTTCTATCAATGGACACTTAGATTGCATCCATACCTTGGCTATTGTAAGCAATGCTGCAATAAGCACAGTAGTGCATGTATCTTTTTGAGTTAGTGATTTTGTTTTGAGTAAATACCCAGAAGTGGAATTCCTAGATTGTATGGTTGTTCAACTTTTAATATTTTGAGGAACTTCCATATTGTTTTCCATAATGGCTGCACCAACATACATTTCTACCAATAGTACACAAAGGTTCCCTTTTCTCCACATCGTTGTCAACACTTGTTATTTCTTGTCTTTTTGATACTGGCCATTCTGACTGGTGTTAAGGATATCTCATTGTGGTTTAGATTTGCATTCCCTGATGATTAGTGATGCTGAACGTTTTGTTAATGTGTCTGTTGGCCATCTCTATGTCTTATTTGGAAAAATGTTTGTTCAGATCCTCTGCCTATTTTTAACTGGATTACTTGGGGTTTTTGGTTTTAAGTTCTATTAGTTCTTTTTATATTTTAGTTATTAATCCCTTATCAGATATATCATTTGCAAATACATTCTCCCATTCAGTAGGGTGAGTGGCCTTGTCTTTTTCTTGATCTTAGATGAGTATAAGTATGATATTATCTGTATTTGTCATATATGGACTTTATTATGTTGAAGCAAGTTCCCTCTATACCTACTTTGTTAAGAATTTTTATCATGAATGAATGTTGAATTTTGTCAAATCCTTTCTCACCATCTACTGAGATGATCACATAGTTTTTTCCTTCCTTTGTGGTATATCATATTGATTGATTTATGCAGATTGTGCTTATGGAAACTTCCTGGGGAAAAAAATCCCACTTGGTCATGGTGAATGATTCTTTTAATGTATTTTTTAATTAAATTTGCCAATATTTTGTTGAGAATTTTTGCATTCATGTTCATCAGAGATATTTGGCTGTAATATTCTTTTTTTTGTAGTGTTTTTGTCTGGTTTTGGTATCAGGGTAATGTTGACCTCAAAGAATGAATTTAGAAACATTCCTTCCTGTTCAACTGTTTGGAGTACTTTAAGAAGAATAGGTGTGAACTCTTCTTTAAATGTTTGGTAGAATTCACCCTTGAAGCCATCTGATCTCAGACTTTTGTTTGTTGGGAGATTTTTTATTACTGATTTAATATAATTACTAGTATCAGTCTATTCAGATTTTATATTCCTGATTCAGTTTTAGAAAATTGCATGTTTCTAGGAATTCAGTAATTTCTTCTGGGTTGTCCAATTTATTGACATATAATTTTTCATAGTAATCTCATAATCTCTTGTATTTCTGTGGCATCAGTTGTAACATCTCCCTTTCATTTCTGATTTTATTTGAGTCCTCTTTTTTCATGATGGGCCTAGCTAAAGGTTTATCAATGTTATTTATCTTTTCAAAGAATACACATTCTTTTCAAGTACACATGGAACATCCACCAGTACAGGTCACACATTAGACAACAAACTAAGTCTCAATAAATTTAAGAAGATGGAAATTCTATCATGCATCTTTTGTGACCACAAAGGTATGAAAGTCAAAATTAATTACAAGAAAAAAAAATGGAAAAACACAAATGTGGAGGCTAAACATGTTATGAAACAACCAATGTATCAGTGAAGAAATCAAAGAGGAAAATATCTAATGACTAAATGGAAATAGAAACATAACAGGGAAAATATTTAGGATGCAGCAAAAACAGTTCTAAGAGGGAAATTTTTAGCAAGACAAGCGAACCTCAAATTTTCTTTTTTCAAAAGAGAAATCCCAAACAATTTAAACTTACACCTAAAGGAACTAGAAAATGAACAAAAATAGCCCAAAATTTGTAGGAAGAAAAATAATAAAGATCAAAGCAGAAATAAATTGATAATGAAAAAAATACAAATTATCAGTGAAACTAACACCATATTTTCTTGATCACTCTGGTTTAAAATAAGTTAAAATTAGGCAGTACAAAATCCCCCAAATTTGGTCATCTCTTTCAAAGTTATTTTGACTATTCTAAGCCTATTTCATTTTGATATAAATTTTAGAAAACTGCATGCCAATTTCTACAAAAATTCCTGAGTGGATTTTGTTTGGAGCTACATTGAATATATAGATTATTTTAGCAACAATTGTTATCACAAAAATATTGAGGAATCCTATCAAAAAATACAGTATATTTCTCCATTTATTTAGGTCTTCTTTACATTTTTTCAACAGTGTTGGTAGTTTACAATGTACAGGTCTTGCACATAATTTGACAAATTTATTCTTAAAAAGATTTATTCCATCTATTGCATGCTTTTATAAAGAGTACTGAATTTTTTTGATATAATTTCTGATTTTTCATTACCAGGATATAGAAGCACATTCTTTTCTGCATATTAATCATATATCCTGCAAGCATGCTAAAGTCATTTATTAATTCTAGTGGCATATTTTTAGATTTTTCTAGCATTTTTTATATGGATGATCAAAAGATATTTAACACTTTATTATAAAATAAGCTTTGTGTTAGATGATTTTGCCCAGCTGTAGGTTAATGTAAGTGTTCTGAATACATTTGGTTGTACATTAAATGAGGTACATTTAAGGTTGGTTAGACTAAGCTATGATGCTAGGTTAGATGTATTAAATACATTTTCAATTTATGATGGATATAATGGCATGTAACCCCATCATAAGTTGATGAAGATCTGTATTTGTGTGGGTCTACTTCTGGGCTTTCTACCTCATTCCATTGATCTGTAAGTCTTCCCCCTGACCATAACATTCTACTTTGATAACTGTAGCATTATTGTAAGTCTTGAAGTGTCAGACCTCCAACTTTATTTTTCTTCTTTATTATTAGGATGGCCATTCTGATCTTCTGCCTTCCATAAAACTTTAGAACTAGTTTCTCAATATCTATAAAATACCTTTTAAGATTTTTATTGATATTATATGATAATTGAGACCTGTGGTTATGAGACGCCAAGCTGCTAGGTATTTGGAGTTCTCTGACCTAGAGTCTCCCTACATTTCTGTTTAGCAACATCACCAAAATAGTTTAGCCTGTACTCCAATTCTCCTTTCCTGTGAGAGTTCCTTTGCCTTACTCTCCTCCTAAGTAGTGAACCCCATGCTGTAGTGTCTGGCCAGACTCCTGCTATAAGGTACATTCTCTATATTCAAACATGTCAAGGTTTCACCCACTGAGGCTTGTGTATGCTACTGCCTTTCACTGTCATGTCATTTTCCCAGATCAGCTCCTCAATCCCTTGAATTACTGTACTTAGAACATTGCTGTGATTCTCTCCATATAGCTATATACTATAATCACCCAATACTTGTTACTGTTTTTACTTTGAACAGTTATCTATTAGGTCAATGAAGAACAACAATAAAAGATTTCATTTTGCTTCATTTATTCCTTCCTAGAGGCTTTTCCTTTCTTTATATCAATCCAAGTTTCTGCTCTGTATCATTTTCCTTCTCCCTGAGGCACTTTTAGTATTTCTTGCAGGATAGGTCAGCTAGCGGTGAATTCCTCCAATTTTTCTTTGTCTGATGGTGTCTTTATTTCTCCTTCACTTTTGAAGGATAATTTTGATGGATTTAAAATTCACTATTTTTGCAATAGTGTAAAAAAAACATGTTTTATGTAGTGATGTGACTAGCATGTGCTTGTTTTGTGAAGTTGTTACATTTTGTTTTCTTTAGTTCTCAGTAACTTAAAGAAAGACTATAGGACAGCAGGGGTGCTTTTTCATTTCAAGTGTGACTTCCAAGCAAAGCAAAGATTGATTTTATACTTGAGTTTTATTTCATGTTGTGTCATGACCGAATTAACACCCAGATTTGGAGAAATATTGAAAACCTAGAAACAATCTTATTATTTTCCTAATTTATGAAGAGGATAAGTGAGAGAAAAAGTAAAGCAAGAGACTAAGGATGAACAGGATTTACTCCACAGGAACCACAAGCCTTCTAACTGGTCACAAACCTTGCTGTTTGTTTGGGTCTAAATGATGGGTCTGTTATGGCCCATCATTTGTCCAAAGGAGAATATGCATATTGTTTGCTTCATCTATTTGCAAATAGGCATATCCTTAGTGCAAATAAAAAGCCCAGATCCTACTGATATACATATGTACTGCTTACAGTACCTACCATGTGCCTTGTATGTTGCTGAATTAATTGGTGACCAACTTATTTTATTATGTCAAATTTGATAGTTGGACTTTAGCTTCAATTTTTGCTAATGTTTTTGGATGTGTGAGTGTGTGTGTTTGTGTGTGTGTACTCAGTAAAGATGAATAAGCAGATGAACAGTGTATCAGATATCTTCCATTTAACCCTCCATATCTACTTTCCACTCTTCTCCAAATTGCTGTATATCTCAGGGGCTGCCTTTTAGATGACATCACCATGCTCCTCCTGTGCTCCAGTGGTTTCTATAAGGGTTGGCTAATGGAGATCTTTGGCAGTGGATAGAAGGCAGATCATGAGTTCTCATATTTGTGAAAATCTTAAGGGTAACAATAAAGAGATTTTCATCTGAATCCCACATTTGGATAGATCAAACAGAGGTCAATCAATGAACAAGTGGTAATTCCCTGTCTACTCTGTGTGTACCACAATTATGAGCTGTACTCTAGGAGGGAAACTAAAGCAGGCTCCTCATGTATCAAATTCTGTTGGAGGCTTTACTGAAGCCCATAGAATTTGCTGAAGAAGCATTGCCAACATTAAATACAGTATTCAAAGACTTTTAGAAAAATTAATTTACATGTTGTACTTGTATACTCTGCAGATATTATTTCCTTTGTCAATCAAATGTAAATTTATTTTTTTAAGTGAACTTAAGAGGTCTTAGAAAGATTCATGGGGACCTAAAAGACTATATATAGTAACAAATTAAAAAAATATTAAGGTCAAGAAAGATCTTACAAACAATTCAGAAAAAAATAAAACCAACCCAAGTTCATAAATCAGAAATGAAAGAGGAACAGGGGCGATTAGAAGCATAAGTATGTGTTAACAATCACAAGGGGAATAGGTGAGGGTTTTATGAATTGCCTGAAGACCTTTAATCCTTGAAACCCATGCGTCCAGCACAGGGCTGAAAAAAAATATTTATCCAACCCCCAGTTACCTTACTACCATCTTGCACATAGTAGGTGCCCAATAAATGTTTGTTAAAAGTCAAAAGTGCAACTTTGCTTGCATGAGGAAAGAAATCATTGTTACCTGACAGCAGAATGAGCAGTCCGACAGCAATCTCCCCAGCTGAGCTCTAACCTCCTGCCACTCCGAGGTGAGAATGTGCTATTATTCCAATAAACATGGACCACACACCCTAGTTTTCTCAGTAGGCCAAGAAACTGGCAAATTAGTTGTGCATATTGAGGACTTGTATTTCCCTCATTTAACTATCACTTAAATCTTCTAGCATGCTGTAGCACTGAGAAAAATATACGTCTTCCTCCAGTCTCAGTTCCCATTGGGCTGAGATCACAGAGAAAAGTGAACAGCAGTGCAAGAGGAATGATGCTTATGGCAGCCAGGAAGATGTAGGGGGAGGAGGAGAAATCTGTTTATCCCGATTTAAAGACTTCTATAACGTGTAATTTCCTTCTTTTTGCTGCAGGCAGTTTTCTGAAAGTGCACATTTAACTTCTAGAGTAAATATGAAGCTTGAAACCACAGCTCTGTACTGAAGCTGCTGGTACTGTGGCATAAATTAAATAAGGGGAAAATGGAGAGTGATTTGTTTTTCTCCTAGAATAAGACCCCAGTACTCCTTCAAGGTTGTGTGAAAGGCTAAGGATTCTGTGGTACAAATATTTTAATTAGTTGACAGCATGTGGGATGAATTACATTTGATCTCTGTTCAAGATGCTTACTTAATAAAGGATTAAATTGTTTCATTTTTTACAGTATAATGAATGGATGGAGGAGGATGACATCTTGAGAATTTGTTCCTTTAAAGCAGTGATTGCAATATTGTTCTGAAAGTGGAATAACACAAGAGGAGGGTTGTAGAGAAAGCGTATAAGGGTCATTTCCTCTGGGAATTTTTTGTGTCTTTGCCCTTCTGGCTGGTTGTGAAGCTGACATCTTACCATCAAACAGCTCTCTAACTTTTGGGCCTTGTCAACTTTTGCCAGCAAGAATGTTATAGCCTCTTAATTGGTCTCTCAGTCTTGGAATTTATCTTCCCACATTCCTTTCCCTTCCTCCACTCTACAGACAGAGTGTTCTACCAGTAGGTAACCTAACAGGGCTCTTTCCTACTTAAAAGCCTTTCAGTGCTGCCCTATGAGATGAACTATAAGATTCTTAGGCTTGAAATGCCCTGGCTGGTTCTCCAGCCTCATCCTCAACATAATGCTTCAGTAAAACCTCACGACCTGAAAGTCCCCAGTAAAATCACACTTTTTCTCTCTCAGTTTCTGCTTGTGCCAACTCATCTCCAAGGAACACTATTTTCCTTTCTTCCCCAAGCAATTTTTATACTCTTCCTATTTTTTTCTTGATTAAAAAATTTTTTCCAACTATTTTTAAAACTGAAGTATAGCTGATCTACAACATTTTATTGATTTCAAGTATAGTGATCTGACAGTTATCTACATTATTAGATGCTCATCCCAGCTAAGGTAATTACTATCTGTCAACACGGTAAGATGTTAAAGAACTATTGACCATATTCTCTATGCTGTACTTTCATCTCCATGACAAAAATTCAAAAGAAAACAAAAAGAACAGCAAGAGACTCACAGACACTGAGAAGTGACTGGTGGTTATCATAGGGGAGCATTGGGTGAGTGGGTGAAATAAGTGAAGGGGAAAAATAGGCATAAAAAATCTCAATCATAATATATTCATTCTTCAAGAAAACAAAGTCATTACCTCTTCCCACCTCCCCACCTTCCTCCTATCTGAAGGAGCTGTTCCTCACTGATGACGCCATATGACCCTATAAACATCCTATGTAAACACTTCTCCCACTTCATTAAAGTGTCTGTTTATATGTTCTCTCCTTATTAGAGGGCGAATTCCTTGATAACAGGTCCCATGTTTATTCACCTTTCTGTCCCTAACCTCTAGTACAGACAGGACAAAACAGGTGCCATTAAATATTTGTTAAATGCTTGATTAAATGAAATACGTTTTCTTCTGTTGCTTCAACAATATTATAGTAAAAGTAATGTTTCACCAAATATTCAAGTGAGGCAGGTGTAAATAAATCACACATATACAGCTAAGGTTTGAGCAATGAAATGCCACAAAAATTTAACTGCTGAGAAAAAGACTTGGACATATGAGCAATTCAATGCAATTGCATGTGTATAACGTTTCACTTAATGGTAGCTATCACCCAAAAAGCCTCTTTGTCCTACCTTTATTATGATTTATGGAACCTGGCCATATATGGAGTCAAGTTCAGAGAGGAGGAAGATGCCTTACACAAATAGACCTGACTCTAGCTCCAAGTTTCTCAAACACTGTTATGCGTAGAAATAGCCCAAGGAGCCTGTTATAGTAGTGATTTTGATCAGCAGTTCTGGAATGGCATTTGAGACTGTGATTCTAGCAAGCTCTAGATAATGCTGATGCGACTGGCCTTTGGCCCTCACTCTGAGTGGCAAGGATAGAGAATGTCTCAGTTCCATGTAGAGTAAGACGGTTCACAGGGAACTGAATGTCAAAGTATTTATTGCTATGCATGTAACTATAGTGAGAGTTTCTGGTATCTTGTGTTAATATCTGAGTAGATTTCAGCTGACCCGTAGTTTAATGGTCAAGTATTTTTTTCATTAAATTGAGATCTAAATAATTCAAGATTTTTCTCATAACTACAGAAATTTTCATATTATTATTTTATTTTTATTGTTTTATGTTTTGTATTTGTTATATTATTTTGTAATAATTTTTTTATATTAAACTCAGTTTTCTGACCTGTGAGTCATAGAGGAGGTGTCTCTAGATTTACAAAGCATATAGATGAATCAAAACAGCAATCCTTTGGAGAAGGTCCTGTTCAGTGTAGAAACTTGGGAGGAAATGAACAAAATATGATTAATATTCAGTATCACAAAGGAAAAGCAAATTCAACAAGATTTTTTAAAAACTGAACTTTAGGAAATCTAAACCAGATTTAGATCAATCAAAAGAAAAAAAACTATTGGAAAAGAAGTCTAAGAAGCAAATAAAATCCAAATGTTTAGAAGGTTGGTAGTTTAAGATAAAAAATATGGAAAATTAAACACATGAGAAGAAAAGCCAAGCAAAAGAATAAGAAACAAATTATACTAACCCTCAAATTTCATGGAGCTTAAAACCAAGGAGAATAACCTTATAAAACAGGGAAAAAAAATAGTAGTGGCTACTCATGTGCTACCACCGTCAGGCACAGAAACCTTTCCAAGTGTATTATCTATCTGATCTCACTTCTCTCAACAATCTCGTGGGGTCCTATTATTAAGGCCAGATGACTAGAAAAGAATAAAACTAAAGTGCTAGTTAACAAGCTCTTAGGAACCAAAAGGTGCAGTAACCTACTTTTTTTAATAGTCCTTCCTGAGATACTGTAATTAAAAGAAATTATTCATTTTATTAACCTTAATTAAGCAAGTAACAAAAAAGCACATTTGTAAGGATATTATATGTATCACTGGATTTTAATAACAAGCCTAAGAGTTAGGAATTACTATTGTTTTCATTTTACTGATAAGGGAATTGAGGTTTAGTGAAGTTAAGTAACTGTCTTAAATCACCCAACAATTCCATCAGCAGTGTATGAGGGAACCCTCTGCTCCATATCCTCTTCAAGGCTTGTTATTTGTTGTGCTGTTGATATTAGCCATTCTGACTGGTGTGAGGTGACACCTCATGTGGTGTTGATTTCCATTTCCCAGATGATTAGTGATGCTGAGCATTTTTCATGTGTCTCTTGGCAATCTGTATGTCTTTGGAAAAATGTCCATTCAGGCTCTGTCCATTTTTTAATCAGATTTTTTTAGTTTATTTGCTATAGAGTTATATGAGTTCTTCATATATTTTGCATATTAACCCCTTTTTGGATATATGATTTGCAAATACCTTTTCCCATTCATTAAGTTACCTATTTTATTTTTTGATTGTTTCCTTTACTGTGTAGAAGCTTTTTAGTTTGATGTAGTCTCATTTGTTCATTTTTGCTTTTGTTGTCATTGCCTGTGGATTAAAATAAAAAAATATATATCACCCAGACCAACATTAAGGAGCTTACTGCCTATGTTTTCTTCTAGGCCTCTTATGGATTCTGATCTTACATTCAAGTCTTTAATCCATTTTGATTTAAATTTTGTATATATGTAAGATGGTGGTCCAGTTTCATTCTTTTGCATGTGGCCATTCAGTTTTCCCAGCAGCATTTAGTGAAGAGACTGTCCTTTCCCCATTGCATGTACTAGCCTCCTCTGTAGTACATTAGTAAACCATATAAATGTGGGGTTTTTCTCTGGGCTCTCTGCTCTATTTGATCCATGTCTGTTTTTATGCCAGTACCATACTGGTTTGATTACTATAGCTGTGGAACTGTTACCCAGATGATAGTTTGAAGCCAGAGAGCACTATTTCTTTAGCTTTGGTCTTTTTTCTCAGGTTTGCTTCAGCCAAATTAGATCTTTTATACTTCCATAAAATTTTAGGATTGTTAGTTCTGATTCTGCAAAAAAACACCACTGGAATTTTGAGAGGGATTGCATTGACACTATAGACTGCTGTGCACAGTATAGACATTTTAGCAATATTAGTTCTTCTAAACAAAGAATTCAATATATCTTTCCATTTATTTGTGTCTTCTTCAATTTCTTTCAACACTGTTATAGTTTTCAGTGTACAGGTCTTTCACCTCCTTGGTTAAATTTATTCTTAGGTATTTTATTCTTTTTGATGCAATTATAAATAGGATTATTTTCTTAAATTTTCTTTTTGATAGTTCATTGTTAGGGTTTAAAAAATGCAAGATATTTTTACATATTGATTTTGTACCTTGTAAATTTACTCAATTTATATATTAGTTCTTAAAGATTTTTGGAAATATTTAGAGTTTTCTATATATAGTATCATGTCCTCTGCAAAAAGTGAAAAATTTACTTTTTTCTCACCAATCTGGATGCCTTTTATTTCTTTTTCTTGTCTGATTGCTGTGGCTAGGACTTCATGTTGAATAAAGTGGACATTGTTGTCTTGTTCCTCATCTCAGAGAAAAGCTTTTAGCTTTTCACCATTGAGTATGATATTAATTTGGGGATTGTCATATATGGCCTTTATTCTATTGAGATGTGTTTGTCTATACCTACTTTGTTGAGAGTTTTTATCATGAATGGATGTTGAATTTTGTCAAATGCTTTTTCTCCATCTATTCAGATGATTGTATGATTTTTATCCTTCATTTTGTTTATGTGGTGTATCACATTGATTGATTTTGTGGATGCTGAACCGTCTTTTCATGCCTAAAAATAATCCAACTTGATCATGATGTGTGATCGTTTTAATATAGTATTGAATTAGTTTTGCCAATATTTTGCTGAGTACTTTTACATCTATATTCATCAGGTATATTGACCTGTAATTTTCCTTTCTTTTTAATTTTTTTGGTGGTGTCCTTCTCTGGTTATGGTATCAAGGTAATGTTAGCCTTGTTAAATGAGTTTGGGAGGGTTCCCTTCTCTTCAACATTTTGGAAGAGTTTGAGAAAGGTGTTAAATCTTCTTTGAATGTTTAGTATAATGCACCAAGGAAACCATATCGTCCTAGGATTTTGTTTGTTGGGAGTTTTTGGTTTACTGATTCTATCTCCTTGTAGTAATTGGTCTATCCAGATTTAATATTTCTTCCTGATTCAGTTTTAAAAGATTGTATGTTTCTAGTAATTTATCCATTATCTAGATGTCTTGTTTTTGGCTTATAATTGTTCATAGTAGTCTCTTATATTCCTTTTCTTTCTTTGATATCAGCTGTAGCTTCTCTTTCATTTCTAACAGTATTATTTGAACCTTCTCTTTTTTTCTCTTGGTAACTTCAGCTAAATGTTTGTCAGTTTTGTTAGTCTTTTCAAAGAACCAACTCTTAGTTTTACTAATTTTCTCCATTGTCTTTTTAGTCTCTATTTCATCTGTTTCTACTCTGATCTTTATTATTTCTTTCATTCTACTAATTTTGGGCTTTTTTAAGTTCCCTTAGGTATAAGGATAAATTGTCTATTGAACATTTTCTTGTTTCTTGAGGTAGCCCTGTATTGTTATAAACTCCCCTTTTAGAACTGCTTTTGCTGCATCCCAAAGATTTTGAACCATTGTGTTTGTTTTCATTGTTTCTCCATGTATTTTTTAAATTTCCTCTCTGATTTCTTTTTGACCTGTTAGTTGTTTAGTAGCATGTTGTTTAGCTTCCATGTGTTAGTGCTTTATCCACTTTTTTTCTTGTAATTTCTAGTTTCATATTGTGTGCTCAGAAAAGATGCTTGATATAATTTAATCTTCTTAAATCTATTGAAACTTGTTTTGTGGCCTAACATGGGATGTGGTCTACCCTGGAGATGATTCCACATACACTTGAAAAGACTTTGTTTACTGCTCATTTGGGATGGAATATTCTATATTTACCAATTAAATCTATCTGGCCTAATGTGTTGTTTGATACTGATGTTTTCTTACTGATTTTTTACTTAGATGATCTATGTATTGATATAAGAGGGTATTAAAGTCCCTTAGGTTTGTTAATATTAGCTCTATATTTAGGCACTCCTATGTCTGGTGAAAAATATTTACAAATGTTAAACCTTCTTGCTGAACTGACCCCTTTATCATTATTTAATGCCCATCTTGTCTTTTATTAAAGTCTATTTTGTTTGATATGAGTATAGCTACCTCAGCTTTCTTTTGGTTTCCATTCGTATGAAACATCTTTTTTCATACTTCACTTTCAGTTTGTGTGGGTCCTTATATCTAAAGTAAGTCTTTTGTAGCAACATATAGAAGGGTCTTTTTTGAAAACAAAAATCCATTCAGCCACTCTATATATTTTGCTTGGAAAATTTAGTCCATTTTCATTTAAAGTAATCATTGATAGATAAGTATTTACTGTCATTTTGTTGTTTTATGCCTTTTGTTAATTGTGTTATAGTTTCTCTATGTTCCTTTTTTTCTTCTCTTCCTGTGATGCTATGCTTAGGTTCCTTTCTCATTGTTTTTTGTGTATCTACTATAGGTTTTCACTTTGTAGTTACCACAGGTCTCACATGTAACTGTCCATATATAAAAGAGTCTACTTAAGTTGATAGCAACTTAAATTTTAATGTATTCTAAAACTGTTTTTTCTCCCACCTAATATTTTGGTTGTGATGTCACATTTTACATCCTTTTGTCTTGTGTATCCCTTAATTATAATATTTCAATAATAATAATTAATAATCCTTTATTGTAATGTTTTTACTTTTATTAACCTTCATACTAGCTTTATAAGTGTTTAATCCACTACGTTTGCTATGTATTTACCTTTACCAGTTAGATTTATACTTTCATGTTTTCTTGTTACTAAATAGTGACCTTTCTTTGCAGCTTAAAGAATTCTCTAACATTTCTTGTAAGGCCATTTAGTAGTGATGAGCTCCTGTAGCTTTTGCTTGTGTGGAAAACTCTTCACCTCTCTTTCAATTCTGAATGATGACCTTGCTGGTCAAGTGTTTCTAGTTGGAAGCTTTTCCCCTTCAGCATTTTGAACATGTCATGGCACTCCCTTCTGACCTTCAAAGTTTGTGCTGAGAAATCTGGTGATAGTCTTACAGGGGTTCCCTTGTATGTAATACATTGTTTTTCTCTTGTTGCTTTCAATATTCTTTATTTACCTTTAACTCTTGACATTCTAATAATAATTTGTGATTGTATGGGTCTCTTTGAGTTCATCTTGTTTGGAACTCTCTGGGCTGCATGGATCTGAATGTCTGTTTCCTTTCCCAGGTTAGAGAAGTTTTCAATCATTACTTCTTCAAATAAGTTTTCTGTCCTTTTCTCTCTCTTGTGAGAGAGATATAACCCCTATAATGTGATTTTATCCCACTTGATGTTGTCTCATAGATTCCTTAAGCTTTCTTCACTTTTTAAAATTTATTTTCTTTTTGTTGGCCCTTTTGGATGGGTTCCACTACCCTGCCCTCCAGACCACTGATTCTTTCTTCTGCTTCATCTAGTCTTCTGTGGAATTCATTTTGTTTATTCTTCAACTCTATGACTTCTGTTTGGTCATTACTTTCATTTTCTATCTCTTTGTTGCAGTTCTCACTGTGTTCATCCATTCTTCTTGCACATTCAGTGAGCATCTTTATGACCATTACTTTGAATTCTTTATTAGCTAAAGTATATCCATTTCACTAAGTTTTTTTCTGGAGTTCTATCTTTTTCTTTTATTTGGAACATATTCCTCTCTCCTCATTTTTCATGACTCTATTTGTTCCTATGTATTAGGTGAAACAGCTATCTATTCCAATCTTGACAGAGTGGCCTTGCATAGTAGCTGAACTTCATGGTTCAAACTTTCCTTCGCTATCGATTGTCTGTCTACCCTTTGTGATTGTTTAAACCACCTGATTTTTTTCTCGTTATGTCCCCATTGTTGGGAAGTGACAAGTCCTGTGAGTGTTCCAGAGGGAGGGATCTCAGTCAGCTTCTAGTATCATGCTGATTAAAAGCTAGACCACCAGGCAGCAGCTTTTAAGGTATGCAAATACTTACAGTCCTGTGGAACCACACTTGTAAACCCTGCTGGCCTCCAGACCAGATGATCTGGAGGTGTCCCCTTGATAACATTGTAAAAACCAGGGCTTCAGATGAGTCTGGAAGGTACCAGTGAGCTGTAGCAAAGCCAAGGGAGAATCCAGAGGTGGCATCTGTCCAACCTATATAGAGCATTTCCATAGCCTCTAGATGTGCGGTACCTGAAGCATATACCTCAGACTGAAGCTCTAAAACAAGCAAATAGGCCTTTTTCACCAGAGGACTGGGGTTGTTTCAGTCTGCTGTCTGTACAGTACCCTGGGGGTGATAGCCCTCAGCAACTCTCTCTCCAATTATTTCAGATCTGAGGTGGGGGAGCAGAAATGCAATCCTCTCTAGCCACCAAAATAGGTACTCAAAATGTGACCCCTGTGTGGACTGCACATACCCACCAGCTCTGGTGGAGCCACAGGGGAGATGAGGATTTGGGGCACTTGGCTGCCCTGCTTTGGAAGGTAGTTAGGGGCAGTGCAGATGCCAGGCACACCCACCAATGCTAGCTGGTTAGTGGGAGAGTTTCCCACCAGTGCCAGTTGTCAGAAGAGGGATAGATAGTCCCCTTGAGTGGCATTCACCAGCACCTCCATCCCTGGAGAGAGTTCCAACAGGCACCTGCCCCTCTGACAGATGCTTTAAGATTAGCAAATGAATCTTCTTCCCATATGGTCTAAGCACTTTTCAAACTGGTGCTTTTGTGCTGGGTCCCAGGGCTAGTGAGTCTGCATATGAGCCCTTTAAGAGTGGAATCTCCATTCTGTACAGCCCTATGGTTCTCCTGGATTTAAGTCCCTTTGGTTTTCAAAACCAGATATTTTGAAGGCTCATCTCTCTGGTGCATATACCAAGGGTTGAAGTGCCTAATGTTGGGCACAAACCCTTTGCTCCTCAGGGAGAAACTCTGTATTTGGGAGATCCTTCCCAATTGTCAGTCCCTGTGCTGGAGTGGGGTTTTTGGTGATATCACATCTCTGTCCCTCCTACGCATCTCAATATGACCCTCTTATATTTTGTGTGTGTGTGTGTGTGTGTGTGTGGAGAAGCTGTTCAGCTGGTTCTTAGCTCTTTTTTAGAGGGAATTATTTCATGTTTAGCTGTAGATTTGTTGTATTCTGTGGTGGAGATGAGTTTTTCCTGTGCCACAACTTGAACCACCTACAGGGAAAGCTCTTTAGGGCTCTCATAGATTCTCAAAAGTGTAAATGGGTCTTGAGATTAAAAAGTTTGAGAACTTATAGGCTACAGTAAGTGAAGTATAGCTGGAATTGCTTTGTCAGTTTATAGAGGAAGGAGTTAGAAAACTCAGAGAGGAGTGCCTGTTAAAATAGATTTATTGTACAAAAACAGAAAATCACCAGTTGACTATGTGTCTGGGGAGGGTCCAGGGGACACTCTATTGACTAAAGCAATAAAAAGTACACAAGTGAGGGAGGTACAGTTTTCCCTCTGTAGGTCTGAGCAGATGACAGGAGACACCATTATTGAATTGGACTCCCTAGTATCAACTGGGATGACAGAATTCCAGAATAGCAGAATCTAAATGGTGACACTTAATAATCGGAGGAAAGGTGGAAATAATTACATAGTGGTCAGCATGATTGGAATGGTAACCAGTGGCCTTAATTCACCAGGATCTTTATTGTGGCTAAGAGAGGATAGTATCCACAGAAGGGAAGAAGATAAGAAGCCAATGAAAGTGTTTCTTTACTTGTGTAACTTAAAGATTTAAAGATGGAAAGCAGGAGGCTGATTTCAGTTGATGCAAGGTAAAAATCACAAACCTTCAGCAGTTTTCAGACAAACCAGTTCTTAGACTCAGAGTCCATCAATTGAAGGACAGGTCAGACACTTCTAAGGAAGGACTCTGTGTTCCTACAACAAGTTTGTACAAAATATTCCCCCAAGACTTCCTCAAAAGAACCTATATCCATTAACTTGGGTAAATATACTCTGGGGAAAGAGGAATACCCAAACCTTTCATCGTCTATTGAGTATAGGGTCTGAGATGACACGGATACCGATGGTTCAAAGTGTCAATCCTCCCCCCATTAGGGTGCAGCAGAACAGAGACCACAGGACCAAATGCAGTCCTTGACCAAGTGTATCGACATACCTCACTGTGTGTCCAGTGGGTCTGCAGACCACTGTGTTCAGTTCTCTAGTCCTTGATTGGAGTAAAGAACCTTAGGAGCTAACAAAATGCTCATCTTCACTTTCCAACCTGTGAAATAAAAGCCTTTAAAATAGAAAAGACCAAACTGAAGCAATTAAAAGTACATCACCCTAGCCCAGACACTAAATTATAAGCAATATCATAACCAGCTGGAATTGAAGATTTAAGGTATATAAGGATGATGGTCTCTAACATTTTTCTGTTTAATTCACTAGTATGGCCCTGCAAAAAAAATAGACGGATATGGTAGATGGAGATAGACTACAATAAACTTAACAAATGGTAGCCCAATTGCAGATGCCATGCTTAAGATATTATCCCTACTAGAGCAGATAAACACAGCTTCTGGTTTGTAGTAGCTATTGATTTCCTTAATGTGTTCTTTTCAATACCCATCAGGAAGGAGAATCAAAAACAGTTTGCACTCACCTGCGACAGATGCAGATATATTTCATTATCTTGTCCCATGGTTCTGTTAGCCCTCCTCCTACCTGCCTCAGTACAGTACAAGGGAACCTAGATCATCTCAAAACCCTATAGGTCACTGTACTGGTACATTATCTTGAGGACATGTTAAAATTAGACCTAATGAGCATGAAAATGGCATGTATTCTTGGTCTCCTGGAAAGACACATGTAGGCCAAAAGATGGGAGGTGATTCCCAAGAGATTGGGAGCAACTGGTAAAGATTTTAGAGATCTTGTGGTAGCCATGTGAATGTACCATTCAGCTCTCCTTTAAGAGAACTGGTTGCAGGACCTCAACTGCCACATCTTACAACCACCACTGCATTTGTGCCAATATCATGTTTCCTCCAAGTTCTATATCATTAACTGAGCGCTGTGGAGATATAAATGCTCACCCATCCCTATGAGATTTGGGCTGACTGCTTTTACGGGTAACTTTGACTTATAACTTCTGTAAGCCTGGCCAAAACCTTTTAAAAACTGTTCTCTAGTCTGACCAATCCTCTATTTCCCTTCTTTTATCACAAATCCTCTATTTCCCTTCTCTTATCACAAATGTCAGACCTGCATCAGGTTCTGAACGTCTTCCCTGCCCACTCCAGCTTATTCCATTTTCTCTTCCACTAGTATTGCCTCCCAGTATGTCTCTTGCATACCTTATTCAATCTTAGTCTCTGCTTCTAGGAGGACCTGAGCTAACAAAGGGTCCAAAAGCCAGGGCATACTAGGACATTCTCTCCAATTAAAAAGAATGATTCATTGCAGCTTGTACCTCTGACCACCAAAAATGAATCACTCATTTTGTAGGGTTCTTTGAATTTCAAGAAAGCACATAGCACACATAGGAATGATCTTCCAGCTTATGTCAAGTAAAGTGGAAGGCAGCCAGTTTTGAGTGGAGCCCCAAGCAACCACTGAACAACTGCCTGCTAGATCGGTTATTATAAGCTGAGTTCTGTCATGTCTGCCAAGTCTTAAGATTGAGTTGGACCAGAAACATTCTACCATATGATGACAACAGTGCATTTGGAATCCTAAGGTAACAAAGAGGTAACCCAGACCCCAATGGCACTCACCTCTGTTGCACAGGTGCCTTTCCGTTAGCTCATTTCCTTATGGTAAGCTGATTAGTAAATAAAAAAACCCAGATCAGTTCACATATCATGTAACATATTAGTGCTAATAAAAACTGGACTACTGTAAGCAATATTCTGTTCAGTTCCATTCAATGGGGTAGCTCTGAAAAACACCTATGAAGGGAAATCCTCCAGGGAGGCAGAAATAAAAGTACTGGATTTGGTTTTCACTTTATGTGAATGGATAATTTGTGAGAGCTAAGGACCCTTGGACAGAAAGTCTTATGTGGACAGAAAGTCCATAGATGGGCTACATGGGCTCTTGGACAGAAAAAGATGGTTTAGCTGGACGATCAGGGTGCAGAAGTAGCAAGATTAGAAAATCAGAGACAAGGAGTTCTAGGGAAGAAGAATGTAGAAGGACCAAAGACGGAACACCGAGTGTGAGGATCCTTTGTAGGTTAATGTCTACCAGATAATACAGAAGAGGCACTGAACAATTAGGCACTGGCCCATCCAGCAGAGGTCAGTCAGCTTCGATCTTTCCCCACCCACCCCAGTGCTTGCACAAAGGGACCATGAATGAAGTAGTTAAGGTGGTAAAAATAAAGGTAATGCATGGATCAGTATGGGATCCCTCTAATCAGGTTAACCTAGATATTAGCACTGCTGGATGTCCAACCTGTATACAGTAAGTCCTGTGCTGAACTCTCAATATTGTGTTAATCTTTTGAGGAGAACAATAGTTGAAGAGTGATTACATCTGACCCTTTGCATTTGGAGGGTGCAACAATTTATCCTAATTAGGATTTACATTCATTCTGGATGAGTTTGTATTCCCTGCTCACATTATCTCTGCCAGCACGACTATCTAAAGGCTCAAATAGTTTCTAATGTATTAAGATGGAATCCTATACAAGATTGTTACAGAAAAACAGACCCATTCTATATCAAAGGAGATGAAAAAATAAGTAGATTACCATGGTATAGTGCCTATACACTATAACACATAGGTCTATCTATCATATACCACATCACCTAGAAGCTGCAAGCCTGATACAGTTTTAGAGTGGCCCTTTTAACACTCATTTAAGGTGCTGGCTTGGTGATGATCCTCTGTAGTTTAGAGTGTTGTCTTTTAAAATGCAGTACATATAATACATCAAGGCCATTTTATTTTCTGTGTTCAAATATTTAGATTATATAGGGCCAAAAACCATGGGCTAGAAATAGGATTAATCGCCCTTACCATCACTTCAAGTGATTCAATTGGACCATACCCACTACTTCAGGCTCTGCCAGATTAGAAAATCTGGTTCCCAAAGGTGTAACATTTCGACTAGGTTGCTATTAAGTATTCAATTGAACCTAAAATAATGACTGCCATCTGATCATTGTGGGCCCCTCTTGCCAGTGGGCCAATAGCCAAAAACAAAAAGGGAGTTACGCTGGCTGGAGTAACATAGCCAGTGAATATAGATAAAGGGCTAGGATTGCTGCTTTATATTAGGGACAGAGAGAACATGTCAGGGACTCTGATGATTCTCTGGGGTACCTCTTAGTCCCCACATGCCTGGTGATAATAAAAAATGGGCATGATAAGGACAAGGTAACCAGAGGTCCAGGCCTGTGGGGATAAAGATCTGCTTCACTTCACAGACCAACCAACCTATAAAAGTGGAAATTCGGGATGAGGGTAAGGGATAGGGAGGTATGAATATTAATTTTATCTTCAGGATTGACTGAACAAGAGAAACTGTACCTTGTCCTACTGGACTCCTATTTTGGGATTTTTTTTTTTTTGTTTGAGGTTGTTAAAAGCTAATACCTTTAAGAACCACAGAAAGTACATAGTGAACTTAAAATAGGGCACAAGGAGCTCTCAGTGATACAAATGTTGGGCTGTCACATTGTTGGGGCCCTGCTCAGACCATTGTTCCTACCCTAGAAGTCATATGCAGCTTTTTTTTTATCCCAAAGATATTATTTATTTATTTTTTAGTTAAAATTTATTTATTATTATTTTTTATTATTGATATACACTCTTATGAAGGTTTCACATGAAAACCATTGTGGTTATTACATTCACCCATATTATCAAGTCCTCCACACACTGTATTGCAGTCACTATCCATCAGTGTAGTATGCCACAGTCACTACTTGTCCTCTCTGTGCTACACTGTCTTCCCCTTGACCCCCCGCAACACCACGTGTGCTAATCATAATGCCCCTCAATCCTCTTCTCCCTCCCTCCCCACACACCCACCCTCCACAGCCCCTTCCCTTTGGTAACTGCTAGTCTCTTCTTGGAGTCTAAGAGTCTGCTGCTGTTTTGTTCCTTCAGTTTTGCTTTGTTGCTCTACTCCACAAATGAGGGAAATTATTTGGTACTTGTCTTTCTCCACCTGGCTTATTTCACTGAGCATAATACCCTCTAGCTCCATCCGTGTTTTTGCAAATGGTAGGATTTCTTTTCATTTTATGGCTGAATAATATTCCATTGTGTATATGTACTATCTCTTCTTTATCCATTCATCTACTGATGGGCATATAGGTTGCTCCCACATCTTGGCTATTGTAAATAGTGCAGCAATAACCATAGGGGTGCATATGTCTTTTTGAGTCAGGCATCTTGTTTTCTTTGGGTAAATTCCTAGGAATGGAGTTCTAGGGTCAAATGGTTTTTCTATTTTTCATTTTTTGAGGCACCTCCATATTGCTTTCCACAATAGTTGAACTAGTTTACATTCCCACCAACAGTGTAGGAGGGTTCCCCTTTCTCTGCATCCTCAACAGCATTTGTTGTTCCTAGTCTTTTCTATGTTGGCCATCCTAACTGGTGTGAGGTGATGTCTCATTGCAGTTTTAATTTGCATTTTCTTGATAATTAGTGATGTGGAGCATCTTTTCATGTGCCTGTTGGCCATCTGAAGTTCTTCTTTGGAGAAGTGTCTGTTCAGATCCTCCACCCATTTTGTAATTGGGTTATTTGCTTTTTGGATGTTGAGATGTATGAGTTCTTTATATATTTTGAATGTTTACCCCTTGTCAGATATGTCATTTATGAATATATTCTCCCATACTGTAGGATGCCTTTTTGTTCTGCTGATGGTGTCCTTTGCTGTACAGAAGCTTTTTTGTTTGATGTAGTCCCATTTGTTCATGTTTGCTTTTGTTTCCCTTGCCCAAAGAGATGTGTTCAGAAAAAAGTTGCTCATGTTTATATTCAAGAGATTTTTGCCTATATTTTCTTCTAAGAGTTTTATGGTTTCATGACTTACATTCAGGTCTTTGATCCATTTAGAGATTACTTTAGTGTATAGAGTTAGACAATAATCCAGTTTCATTCTCTTGCATGAAGTTTTGCCAACACCAGTTGTTGAAGAGGTTGTCATTTCCCCATTGTATATCCATGGCCTTTTAACATATGCAGCTTTTTGGACATTTTCTGAACACACCAACAATGGTCTACTTCAAACCCCTGCATCTCTAGGCCTAAGATTTTTCTTTGGCTTTGGGAACATATTTAGCCTGCAGACACAGGCAGGCCTGGAATTTCAGAGAGGAACACTTGTTGCATTTCTAAAGATGGCCATAAACTCCTTGACACTCCCCTCAACAAAAGAGGCAGGGGAGTGTCTCATTCTCCTTCTCTGTATCTGGACTGGCTTTGGTGACGTCTTGAAGTAGAAGTGATGCTGCAAGACTTCTGAGGCTAGGTTAGGGTTTGCCCTTCAGATTCCACCTTTTTGCTCATTCTTGAAGGCTTAGCCACAATATAAGAAATTCAACTATCTTTAGACTTTCTTTAGACTGAGGAAGGTCAACCCATATAGAAAGAACACAGTAAGTGTTCTCGTTTCTAGCCTTAGCTGGCGCCAGACTTTGATTCACCCTGGATCAACTGTCGATGGAAGAGCCTCCAAACGACTCTGGTTCCTTCTGTTTGAGTAACTCCCAGTTACCTGAGTCTTCTCAGTTATGTCTCAAAGCATTGTGAATCAAAGACAAGCCATCTCCAAATGTATCCTGCCCAAAATCCTGCCCACAGAACCCACGGTTTGTTTTGTTTTGTTTTGTTTCAATGCAACTAATTCTTAGGGTGGTTTGTTTCAAGCAATCAACAACCAGAACCCGGACCGAGGATCAACATTCAACGAATGAGAGAGAGGGGTTGGTCAGTTAATACACCAGCTTCTTTATCCTTTAAATTCTGACGTGTGTTCCACAGTGGCTTAGGGTTTTTCCAGCAGCACATACTCTTCCTTGTCTATAGAGACAGCCAATTCATAAACATACCCTCTATTTGCTTCATATAGTCTCTGTCTTACTTTCCCAACCTCTGATCCTGTGTTCTGGGATTCATCTCTTAAATAAACAAACTAGTCTCACCCAAATCCTTGCCGTACAGTCTGCTTTTGCAGAAAATCAAACCAAGAGTGTATTCAATTTTTTTTTTTTTGCAGTTTTCTTTGTTTTGTTTCTATATGGACCGTAAGTAACCCCTTGCCGTTTATTAGAACTCATTCTCTTCCCTTTGACCTGTAGTACAACCTTTGCTAGTGATCAAGTGTCTACTTAGAATTATTTTTTCTGGGATAAGTATTGTATTCCACTGATCTATTTAGCTATCCCTGCACCAATATTAAGCATTCCTATCTGTAAGGACTAGTCCTCTCATCTCTCTTTTCTTTTTCAGAAGAATAAGTGAATATTCATATTTATATATAAATTTTTACAATAAGTTTGTAATGTTATATAAAACAATTATTAGAATTTCTATTGGGATGGTGTTTAGAGATTAATTTGGTAATAATTAGTACCTTTATGATATTGAATGTATTAATTATCAATATATTGCTGCATAATAAATTACTCAGAAGTGTAGTAGCTTAAGACAACAACTACAATTATGTATTATATTACATAATTTTTAAGGGTCAGGAATTCATCTGGAAGCAGCTAAGCTGAGTGGTTCTAGTTCAGGGCCTCTCATCCAAGACTTCAGTCATTTGAAGACTGGACCAGAGCTGAAGGGGATGCTTCCAAGCTGGTTCATTCACAAAGATATTGGCCAGAGTTTCTCACCATGCAGGCCCCTGCATAGGATTAGCTTCAGTGCCTTCATGACATGACAGCTGGTTTTCCTCAGAATGATCAAGAGAAAGACAGAGTAAGGAGGAAGATGTGATGCCTTTTATGACCTAGTCATGCTCTATCACTTCTGCCATATTCTGTTTCTTAAGAGCAAGTCCCTAAGTCTAGCCCACACTCAAGAGGGAGGGAATTAATTTCTTTCTTTTGAAGAGAAGTGCCAAAACATTTGTGGACATATTTTAAAACCATCACATTGTGTCTTGCCAATCCATGAACATAATGTATCTCCACATATTTAGATTTTCTAAGATTTCAATAAAATTTGTCATTTCTCCATGAAGTTGTAGAAAATTTTTTCTTTGGTTTAGTCTGGGCTACATTAAATGAGCTGATGTTTTTTGAAAATTATATCTTTTAAGGATTATCATTTTCTATTTCTGTCTTTGGTATAGAAATGCAACTTATTTTTTGCCTGCCAAATATAAGACAACAACCTTGCTAGGCCCTCTCAGTGTGGATTTTCTAATGCACATGTCATTTGTGCATTAATCAAGGTTCCAATAGGAAATAGATGATACCCTATAGCTGGGTAATTGAGAACTTACCGAAATGGTGACTATTTACAGATAGGCAAATTTTTGCATTTAGAGAAAGCAAGAATTCATCATGCAAAAACCAGATTTAGTAACCTAGGGAGTGACCGCCACCCCCACCCTGCAAGGGGAAAAGTTGGGGAGTGGTTACCTGAACCTCAAGAAATACCTGTATGGGGAAGGAATCCTGGCAGGATTCCTGGCCTCTATTAGAGGAACAAAGAGGGGAGCTCGGGAAATACATACCTACCCTTTCTCCTCTCACCCTCCAACATTCTACTGGTATCTCCTATTGGCTGAATTCAAATAAAGGCCAGAAAATACAGTCACTGATGCAATTCATTCGAGTCAGTTTCCTGGAAAACAGAGCAGAATGGAGTAGGTGGAATGAAAATCCAAAGGGGAATAATCTTCAAAAAAAACCAAAAATGACAGTTTATTTCTTCTTTCCTAATCCTTATTCCTTCAGATATGAATTATTAGTTACTGTGCCTAAGTTTTGACAGGGGAAAAAAATGCCATACAAAGTGAAAAATATATGTAGTATAAAAAGTCCCAAACATAAAATATGTAAATTAACAGGATCTGACATCACGTACCCTCAGATACTAAGAGAACTAGCAAGTAAGTCTGCAAGACCCCTAGAAATCATAGAAGGATTTCTATGGAAGTTAACCCAGGATGTTAAGAACTGGTCAATTTAATAGTAAAACTTGGAAAGAGACTAATATAATTCATCAATGTCCTATTCCTTAGAAGATTGAAAGATCATAGGTAGCAGTCATTTGATTATGTGATAATTAAGTCATGCCACTAACAATTGAGTTTTCTTTTTTAGGAAAAAAGACCACATTAAAAATGTAGAAGCTATAAATATTTTTCTGTGAAATTTCAACCCTATATGAGTCATCCTATAAGGGTCTGAAATATATAGTACTCATTCCAGCAGTATTATGTAGTAAAATAGTTGGTTTCTGACCCCATTCACCCCAGCGTACCTACAAACTTAAGACTGATCTTAGAAGTAGTACCACAAGGCAGTCTCCCAGGACCAGGGTGGATCAATGTCTATGTCAATGACTTAGAAAGGACTTTCAAGAATATGCCCATCAAATTTGCAAATATTCTTAAATTAAGAGACACTCAGGTTCTGAAAGACAAACAGATTTGATATTAATCTTGGGAATAAGTATTTTTCAATATGATCTCACTGCTTAAAAATAAAGTTCGAAAATATTAGACTAAAAGATCCTGAAATCTCCTCCCAGTTTCTGTTCATCTTTAATTCTATTAACTGTGGACAATTTAACCAGAGAACAGAAGACTAAAGTGTCACCTGATTCGTCTTCAATAGCATGAGCAGTTTTATGAAGGGAAAGCTCATTGGCTTTTTCATGTCTACATGGGGCCAACATGAAAGAAACAGATTTAGATTAAAAGAGGGATGTTTTTATTTGAATTGAAGGCTAAGGCTTTCGACCATCACAATGATGAACAAGGAAAATGAAATAGGTAATCATCAGCCTTGGAGAACTGGGAACCTTTTCTTCAGCTGTGGAGTAAATTACCTTGACAAGTACATCCTGACTGCATGATGAGAAAGTCAGTAACTTTTAAAAGACTGGTGGGAGACAGAGATATGTCATATTTGATGCAAGGATCAAACTAAAACTTAACTGCAGAGGCAGTGCACTGCAGTCTGATCTTTGTGCACTTCATTAAGGTTGTCTGCATGCAAAGGACTTGAGCACAGTCATTTCATGTGTAAAACAGGTATAGGTAGTGGTTCTCAGTATTGGCTACAAATCAAAATCACCTGAGCCCTTTAAAAAAATACTCATGTGTGGGCTCCATCCCAGACCACTCAAATGAGAATCTATATAGGGAGTAACGTGTTTGTGAGAGGAAAGTCACATGGCTGTAAACCACACATGGGTAGCTTTACATAACCAAAACAGCAGGTTGCAGCTGGGCAGGCCTTAGTGTTTTGTATAAAAGAGCAAGAAACCAAGTGGGAGAATAGTTGCAAAGAGTGATGCTGAAAGCTTAGGGTGAGGGAGTCTCTGTGTGGGAAGAAAATGCAATGGATGTGAGTTTAATTATGGTTGGGGGAGGTTGTGAAGGAAATGGAAGGAAGTTATAGGAAAGAGCAAAAAAGAGAGAAGAGTTCTTGGGAAGGTAATAAAGGTGTGTCATGAAGAAACTACTTTGTTAGAGAGTGGCAAAGGAGAGCAAGAGGGGAAAATGAGAGGAGGGTAGAGAGCAGCTTCCCCAGCAAAGGAGCCAGGCCTGGGATGGTGAGTAAGAGCACACGTGAAGTTGGAGTCAAGACTGCAGTGCAGCCCCTCCAGGGCCTGAGGCCGGGGAAGGGAGTAAAGGCTGCTGCAAACAGGGCGCTGCCTAGAGCAGTGAAGCTGGGGCCAGCAAAGGAGAGCAGTCTGCCTTAGGAGCAAGCCAGTGAGTAGAGGGATTTGTTAAGGAGGAAGGGACAGAGGGACATGTCTCCTCAGGAATCAGGAACCTGCTGCCAAGGAAACTAAGGAATGACACCCACCCATCCAGTCGCCTGAGTGAAGAAAAGACAGGTGCCAGCTGCTCCATACTCACTGAGAGGAGGAAGGTACGCGATTCTAAAGACTCCCTGGCAGTTCCTCAAGGAGTTCAAGTTTTTCCCATAAGCTGGTCTTTATGAATATGGTAAACTCAGGAGGGAAACAACGGCTGCTATTCTGCAGGACAGATACTTACCCCATGTCTGCTGAAACTGCTTACCTAGGCAGGGCTCTCATTGTTCCTCCTGGAATTTTCTTACACAATTGAAAGTTCATAGGTAGCTTAAAGTGGTACAAAGTTAAGCTGAAATGAGAGGAAATGGCAATTCTTAGCCATTATTAGCCTTTATTTTTTTAAAGGGAATTCCCTGAGCCTTTCCTTCAAACACTCAGAAATAGAAACAGAGTGTGAGCTGTGACTTAGCCTTGTTTCCTCCTGGCCTTGACCCCTTTTCATTTGCCCTGACATATACCTCCTGTTACTAACATGTCAGAGACCAGTGGTTTCTCACATTGATTATATCTGCCCCTTACTATTAGGGACTGAGGTCTCCAGGGAGCAAATCCTTCCACTGATCTCAAATAGACAAGCTTCAGAGCATAAATCATAGAAAATGTATGTACATTAACATGAGATTGTGCATACACACTTCCTCCTAGGATGAAGGCCCACAGCTTTCAAGACTCCTAAATCTCTCTGGAGACATTTTTTTCAGAGAGTAAGAATATCTGCAATTGGCATGAGTGTCATGCTTGACAGTATATTATTGAAAATTAAAGAAGTTGAGCTGCTTAATAAAAGGAAAATGCAGACTCTGAAAAAAGTTAATAATGGGACACATTGACTCTGCATGTGTTCAAGACAAAGCATCCCAGTTTCTGATTAACATGTTACAGACTCCATTATGATTTTTACATTTTGGCCTTCCTGTGATTTTTCTTTCAGAGAAAATGGTTTTGTTGATTGAGCTGATCACAAGATTTTATCAGTAACATTTTCATTTTTCCTAAAGTTTGAGCATTAAATGCATAGTTTGTCTCTATTCAGGAGTTTTGGTACTCTAGATAGGAACTGGCCTACAAAACTCTTCAGCTAAATATAATATGTGCAGGAGAATAAATGGAATGATTAACCAAAAACTTTGGAAACACTGTTTATCAATGTTAGAACCATATTCTTAGTCTTTCAGGGCCATTGTTAGGTAACATTTTGTAGAAATTTTTTTTTATTTGAAGCAGCTTATTTTCCCAACAAACATTTTATCCTCATTTTTCCATGATAAGACAACGGGGACTGGGGCAATAATGCTGGAGCAGACAGGGTGGAGTCCCCTATGAACGTGGTTAAGGAAGCTTAATTTTCTCTCTCCAATCCTTGTTTTCTTCCTGTAATTCTCAGTCCTCACTCTTCTTAGAATTCTCCCCTTACGATTAGCCCCATCCATTCCTGAGTGCCGAAAATTATGTTTTAGGAGGTAGGTAGTGGAGTTAATTTCCTCATTTTCTGCTTATATTGCTGTGGGAGGAGATTCAGGTTGGTCCCACCAGGTGTTTCAACTGCATTTCTGTCTACCAATTATGGCTTCAATAATCCATACCAAAATTGTTTAAAGCCAAATATTTCACTGCTGTTAAGTCTGTCAAACCATACTAACTGGACCTGAATGTACAGTCCTCCTAAGAGTAGCTTTGATTCTCTTTCTTGCTGAAGAACTCTCACAATGAAAGTCTCACTCTTAGATTTGATTCTCACTGAAAAGGTCACACATTCACTGACATACCACCTGAGGCTTCTGGAACAAATGACATCACTGAAGTGCTCTCCCGATACCCAGGTGTATAGCAATGAGTACATAGTCTAGAGAAATTTTACCCTGCCAAAGGTGAGGGTTGTGTGGGGACACAGAAGTAGGTGAAGTAATTAAATCCCCAAATAATGAGCACCAGATCAATGAATAAATCTCCCTTGGGCCTGCCCTGTTCCTCATGCCGGACAGCTCTTGTATCTTCCCAGCCTCTTGCCACTCCAGCCTACTCTGTTACAGAAGCATGTCCTCCTATCTTTTCTGTTTTCCAAGTTATGATTTATAATGTACCAACAGGAGTGGAATCAGGTCATAAGAGCCCTAAAGAAAACATAAAAACCGATCTCATCCTTCCAATGGCTCAAGAATGGCCTTTTTCGGGGCTCCATTTGAATTACTTTTAAAAGACTGCCTTGTGCATTGTCTTACTCTGTCCAGATTGCCATAAAAAGACTGGATGGCTTAAACACAAACATTTATTTCTCACAGTTCTGGAGGCTGGCAAGTCTAAGATCAAGGCACCAGCAGATTTGGTATCTGTCGAGGGCCCGCTTCTGTTTCATAGATGACTGTCTGCTTGCCATGCCTCACATGGCAGAAGGGCAAGACAGCTCTCTGGGGTCTCTCTTATATGGACACTAATCCAATTCATGAGGGCTCTGCCCTCATGACCAGCTTGCCTCCCAGAGGCCCCAACTCCAATATCATTACACTGGGAATTAGGTTTCAACCTATAACTTTTAAGGGGGGAAACAAACATTTTGGACACAAGCATGCTTTTCTTTCTGTTTTTTTTTTAACCAGATTCAAGTTTGAATCAAAATCCCATTTTAAAGATTCCTCAATGGGCAGTGATTTAATGTGACATCTATGGGCCTGCTTATCCCTATAACGTACCAATACTGATCAAAACTGGCTGATTACACAAGGCATGATCTTCCACTCATCTGTCTTATGCTTATTCAGATCTCATACAATGTAATATTCATAGTTTATAGATCCCAGAAATAATTCATCTGACATATATGCTCTTAGTATGAACTACTAGAAAAGAAAATAGATTAGGACCTTGAGCTTTATTTTAAGTTTCTTTGGATTCTGTAGATGCCCATAGCTCTCTACCTGTTGCCTCTCTTAAAGCAGCATCAATAAGCAACCGGGGTTCTCACACCAGAACGTGAGTGACACAAAGACTAGAAAAGGCCCACATCCCTGCCCTCCTAACAGGTACAACATCCTCAACATGTTGAACAATGTTCTGTCAAATTGCTTTCTAATTAGAGATCCTCTTTTGAGTAATTAGCAGTGGTACCAGAATTTTATTGCTGCCAAAAAGGTGTATCATACAGAAACTATCCCTTTATTTCAATGAATCCAGTCTAGAAATCCATGTTCTGATTTTTGCTCCTCTCTCCCACCAAATACTAGGCAATTTGTGAGGTGTTTTGGCCACTGGAAGGATTTTTCTAAGCCCAGCCAATAAATGGTCTTTCACCATAGAAACTATTAGACTTCTTGACTGTCGTCTAAGCTGGATAAAGGGGAAACAGCTCCTGGATGGAGGTGTCAATTTGAACTTGTCACTGTCTGCCAGTGTTGTCCAGTGACTCTGCGTTCCTCTGTTCTAACATCTATTCCTGCCCAAATATCTAAAATCAAAGCCTGTTCTCATGCCTTTAGAATATTCTATTTGGCAGAGAGTCAACTGCTTTCCCCAACTTGTGCAAAGGACTGCATTCCCCCTCATAGAACACTGCTTGAATATTAATTGTTGTTCTCAGCAGAGCCCTCCATCCACTGAAAGAAAAGCACTCTCAGCCTGGACAGTGAACATCTTCCTTCTGACTACATTTTGCAATTGGGAGTTTTCCCAGAGATTCTCTGAGGCCTGTCTCTATCTAGAAGAGCAGTGACTAACTGACGACCACAGTTACCGGAGACATATTTTGCTGTGGAACTGTGCCCTCCCATGTTCTGCCAAGGGGCAGCAGAATTCTCATTCATCAAATGGATCAAAAAGCAGACTATAAAGAGCTCTGCTCCACAGAATCTTGCCAAAGAAATTATGGCCCAGGTACATTACACTTTGCAAATAATGTGATTTCACAATGTTTTATTCCATTAGTCACTCGAAGTTTCTCTTGACATGTGCTGTTCTTGCTGAAGAAAATTCTCTTGAAGAGATGAATGCTGTTTTGTCCTTGCCAGTCATGGAGATGATATAATAGCCATTCTTAAACTTAATATAGAGCCACTGAGACCTCCCTGAATACTTTCAGCACATATTTAAATAATACTGATGGACATATCACTCTTAACCCAGAAGTCTTGCTATTTCAAAAGAGAGACAGTGGTGAATATGGTTTCAAGTCACTCTTTGATTGAATGAAGTTCTGGATTCCTTAACAGAGCTAGAATATTGCTCTGAAATCTGCCAAATGCCAAATTACCTTTCCAAATAAAGTATTAAAACCTTGGTGATAGAATGACTTTTACCCACAATTTAGTCACTTAGGAAATTCTGATCTTATGAGATTAATGTCATGTTTTTGACCTTGAAACAGTAAGCTTGGGCTTTCTCAGATGGTGATTATGAATGAGAAATCAGTTGAAGACAAATGACTTTTTCTGATATTCAATATTATGAATTAATGTTTCTCATACCTCACTTTTAAAAAACCATTTTGAGTAGCTTTTCCCTTGGACAGCCTGCAAATTCAGTTCATTATACAATCTGGTTCTTACTGTGTAATTTACTGTACATGATATTTCAAGTCATATTCAGTAAATGAGTCTCCAACTTTTATTTTCATTCAATACTGAATCAAGATTAGGAGATATTACTGGCTAACAACTGTCCTCTATGAACAAGCTAATGAGAACTGGCAAGTATAAAGCCCTTGGTCATCAAGTGACTGTAGTATGTTCAGACCTGGCCAAAGCTCATTACTGATCCCTATGCACCCTATATGCCCTATCCCTAATCAAGCCTACACTGTGGCACACAATGGCTCAAACTGATAAAGAAGAAAGTTACAACTCTTTTTATATGACATGGGTCTTCAGCAATAAATAGAAACTGCTGCTGACTTCTCCCCCATGAAGCTTGCTGATAGTTAATTTGTACTCTGAACTTGAGTGGATTTTGTCCTACTTATAAAGACATATCTGAAAGGACAAGTTTACTTAGTCACCTAATTTGCCATCAATAATGGATCTTTTTCAGTAATTCATTTTGATTTATCTCTGAGCACAAATATTTGCCATTAACTCACTACTGATAATACAACGTTCTCAGCAAGAGGGGTCCACATCTGTATTTCATATGCAGGATATATGCAAGGTCCTGTGGTTTTAGGTTTTTCCACTTCTTGGGACAAAATTCAGGAATTTCATGCTAGAAAAGATTCTATTTGTCTGGAAAGAGTTAAGTGGCTTGCCAAAATCTTGTGCCTAAATGGTACAAAAGCTTCTGAAACTTTATGCAAACTCTTTGACAACGAAGGAACTGTGGGAAAACTGCCAGTCCAACAGAACTCAATTCATATTTTTATTTCTTGCCACTTTTTTGGCTGCCTGAACAAAATAATTACTCATTCTCTTGCCTCAGCACATAAAACTGACATCCTATACTTGCATTAAAGGCCTGTTAAAAATTTCCTAATGATGTTCTAACTTGGAGGATTTCATTTTCATTATTATAAAAGTGTCATCAAATACCCATTTATTTAATTGGCAATAATAATAACAAGGTCTACTTTAACTGCAGCTGTGTGCCTGCATGTATAGATGATGACTGTCTCCAAAGTGTCTTTACTACCATCCCCTAAGTGAGTGGGAGGCCAGCTTCCCTCTTCTGGTGTCTAGTGACTAATCAGATACTTTGTGATAGAGGAAGCATGTCACTCCAGGAATAGTTATATTCTGCCTTTCCTCTTCCTTAACACCACCCACACCACTTTCAGGCAGTTCAGAGATCTAAGAATGATTTAAAAACAAAACAAAGTACTTTGTAATTGTACTTCCCCAATCATCCAGGTGCTAGATGGTAAACTATGACTAGAACCTAGTTCTATCACATTCCTGAGCCACATAGTCTATGAAGTCATGAATTTTAACAGAGGCATTTTGAAATCCAAAGGGGCCATTTACCTGAACCTAGCTTCATAAAACCTGGAACATTTGTTTGTAAAAGGGCATATCCAGACTTGGCTTTAGGTAAAAGAATCATATAATTAATCCCTTAAAAGTATGGATATTCCTTTTGCATTTTCTGCCGAGCAGATTTCAGACCCTGCTAGGAGTTGTACATTAGTTTTTGGATATTATTTATTTCTCAGCAGTTCTACTCTTATACAGCCAAGAATTTCTAGGGTTCCTGATTTGTGAGATCCATGCCTTCCCTGTGCCCTCAAACTGAAAAAGTAGCAAAATTAGGAAAAGACATTTATTAGTTGATCATTGCCTTAAGATCACAGATGTAGCAAGATCAGGGCAACTTCTTTCCCGAATAGAATTCGAAAGCAGATGCTCACAATCAGCCTTTGTGTGAGCCCCCATAAATTCTATTTTCTAAGGAATGTACACAAGTTTATAGTTACTTTTCCATTTAAGAAAAAAAATGTAGACTGGGCCTAAGTTCAAGTTATATAGCTCTTTTTGTCAATTTGATTACAAAATTAAGGGACCTTCCTTAATTCTCTGAGGTCTGAATGACTAAACACGACCCAAAGTTAACAATGCCAAATGCTTTGTGGACTCATCAGACAGGTTGGACAGACAGCCCCATCCAAAGCATCAGGATAAAAAGAGGTCTCACTGCCCCGGTGCTGTAGGACCCGCTGTGTGGAGCTGGTCATGGCCGGCTGCGGAGAATCCGCAGAGCAGCTCTCGTGGTTTTGTCTGTTCTTTTTAAACTCTGGAATTCAAGTGTGAAGGTCCCTCTTTTCTGATTTAACATTTTTTAAGCTAGGTGCCCTAGGATTTTTTTCCAGGATTATTTTTATCTATTTATTTTATTATGTAAGTTTCAAATGTATCGCTGTGTAATTCAACATCTGTATGTACTATAAAGTGAGCACCACTACCACTACAAGTCACTACCATCCTTCACTATACAGCTGACTCCCTTCATCCATTTCACCTACCCCCCAATCCTTACATCTGGTAACCACTAGTCTGTTCTGTTCTCTATGAGTTTCTTTTTGTTTTGTTTTTTAAGATTCCTCAATGAGTGAAATCAGACAGTTTTTTTTCCCTCTGACTTATTTCACTTAGCATAATACCTCAAGATCCATCTATGTTGATGCAAGTGGTAAGATTGCATTTTCTTTCATGGTGGAGTAGTGTTCCATTGTATAAACATACCACCTCTTCTTTATCCATTCATCTAATTCATAGACACTTAGGTTGCTTCCATATCTTAGCTATTGTAAGTAATATTGCAATGCACATAGAGGTGCATATATGTTTTCAAATTAGTGTCTAAATTTCCATCAAATACCCTATAGTGAGAAAGCTGGGTCATAAGGTTATTATATTCTTAATTTTTTGATAGATCTCCATACTGTTTTTCATAATTGCTGTACCCATAGTTTACAATCCCACCAACAGTGTATGAAAGTTTCCTTTTCTTCACACCCTCACCAACATTTGTTATTACTTATGAATTTCAAATTAGCCATTCTGACAGGTGTGAATGTAATATCTCATTCTGGTTTGATTTGTATTTCCCTGATGACTAGTAACCATCCTTTAATGCATCTGTTGGTCACCTGTGTGTTATCTTTGGAAAAATGTCTGTTCAGGTCTTCTACCCATTTTTTAATCAGATTATTATTACTTTTTGGTGTTGAGTTATATGAATTTTTTATATATTTTGGATATTAGCCCCTAGTCAGATACATTATTTGCAAATATATTCTCCCATTCATTGAAAAAATTTTCACTTTTTGATGGATTTCTTCATTGCTCAAAAGATTTTTAGCTTGATATAGTCCCACTTGTTCATCTTTGCTTTTGTTGCCCTTCTCTGGGGATACAGATCAAAAAAATATTGCTAAAACTCATGTCAAAAAGCTCACTGTCTCTTTTTTTTCCAGTTTGATTGCTGTGGCTAGGACTTCTAGTACTCTGTTAAATAAAGTGGTGATAGTGGAATTCTTGTCTTGTTCATGATATTAGAGAAAAAGCTCCCAACTTTTCACTATTAAATATGTGTTAGCTGTGAGTTTGTCATATATGTTTTTTTTTTATTTTTTTTGATGGCATATTCTGTATATATCTGTTAAGTACATATGGTCTAATGTGTCATTTAAGGCTGCTTTTTCCTTATTGATTTTCTCTCTGGATGATCTATCCATTGATGTAAAGAGGTATTAAAGTCCCATAATCTTATTGTATTACTGTCAATTTCTCCCATTAGATCTGTTAATATTTACTTTATATATTTAGGTGTGCCTATGTTGACTGCATAAATAATTATAATTGTTATATCCTCTCATTGCATTGGGTCCTTTATCATGAAATAAATCCCTTCTTTGTATCTTATTACAATCTATGTTTTAAAGTCTATTTTTTTCTGTATAAGTTTTGCTATCCCAGCTTTCTTTTCATTTCCATTTGTGTGGAATATCTTTTTCCATCTCTTCATCTTCAGTCTGTTTATGTCTTTAGGTCTGATGTGAGTTGCTTGTAGGCAGCACATAGTTGAGTCTTTTTTAAATTAAATCAGTCACCCTATGTCTTTTGATTTAAGCATTTAGACTTTTTACATTTGATGTAATTATTGACAGGTACATGCTTACTGTCATTTTTTTCATTGTTTTCTGGTTATTTTTGTAGTCTGTTCTCTTGCTCTCTTCCCTTGTGATTGATGACTTTGTTTAGTGTTATGTTTAGTTCCTTTCTCTTCATTTTTTCTGTATCTATTATAGCTATTTGGTTTGTTACTGTGAGGCTCAAATATAAACCTATATGCATATTTTAAGTTGCTGTGTGCTTAAGTTTGAACACATTCTAAAAGCAGTATATTTGTATACACTCTCAGCACATCTTCAATCTTTTGGAAGAGTTAGAGAAGGAATGGCATTGATTCTTTAAATATTTGATAAAATTCACCTGTGGAGCGATTTGATCCTGGGATTTTCTTTGTTGTGAGATTTTTTTTTAATTACTAATTCAGTCTCCTTACTAGCAATTGGTCTGGTCAGAGTTTCTGTTTTTTTCCTGCTTCAGTCTTCATAGGTTGTGTGTTTAAGATTTTTAAAATTTCTTCTAGGCTGTCCTGTTTGTTAGTGTATAGTTATTAATAGTAGCCCCATGTGGGGTTTTTTTTGGTATTTCTGTGGTATTAGTTGTAATGTCTCCTTTTTCATTATAATTTTGTTGATTTGAGTCCTTTGTCTCTTTTCCTTAGTCTAGCTTAATGTGTTTTTTAATTTTATCTTTTCAAAGAATCAACTCTTAGATTTGTTAGGGTTTTATTTGTTTTCCCATTCTCTTTTTCATTTATTTCTACTCTAAACTTTATTATTTCCTCCCTAGGTTAATGTTACGCTCAGTTTGTTCTTCATTTTCTAGCTCCCTGAGATGTAGAGTTAGGTTGTTTGAGATCATGATTGTTCATGAAGGCATTTATTGCTATGAAATTCCCTCTTAGAACAGCTTTTGCTGCA
The DNA here is from genome assembly GCF_030020395.1 of Manis pentadactyla. Taxonomy (NCBI): domain Eukaryota; kingdom Metazoa; phylum Chordata; class Mammalia; order Pholidota; family Manidae; genus Manis; species Manis pentadactyla. The sequence continues at coordinate 95,218,545 of NC_080029.1, read as the reverse complement.
TCCTGTAAGTTTTTTATGTTGTTTCCACTTACATTTATCTCAAGGTACTTTTCTATTTCCCCTTTAATTTCTTCTTTAATTCATTGTTCAGGAAAATGTTAATGTCTATGTATTCCTACAATTTCCAGTTTTCCTCCTGCTATTGATTTCTTATTTCATAACATATTGGTCAGAGAAGTTAGTTGGTATGAATTCCTTCTTATTAAATGTGCTAAGATTTGTTTTGTGGCCTAATGTATGTGTATCCTAGAAAATTCTCCATATATTCTTGAGAAGAATGTGTATGCTGCTATTGCCAGGTAGAATTTTCTATATGTCTGTAAGGTACATTTGATCTATAGTGATGTTCAAATTTTCTGTTTATTTATTGATTCTCTGTCTGATCTATTCATTGTTAAAATGGGGTATTAAAGTTCCAAACTATTAATGTATTTCTGTTTTCTTCTCTTATAGCTCTGTAACTTTTTGCTTCATATATTTGGGTAATCTGATGTTGGGTGCATAAATATTTTAAAATTTATATCTTTTTGATGTATTATTATATAGTATTATACAATGACCTTTGTCTCTTTTTCACCATTTTAGTCTGTTTTGTCTAATAGTAGAAGAGTTTCTCCTGCCTTTTTGGATACTATTTGCTAGAAAAATCTTTTTCCATTTCTTCAATTTCAGCTTATGTGTATGTTTAAGGCTAAAGTGCATCTCTTGTAGGCAGTATATTGCTAGGTCTTGCTTTGTTATCCATTCAGAAACTCTATGTTGTGATTAGGTAATTAATCCATTTATGTGTAATTAGTGATAGGTAAGTATTTTCCATTGCCATTTCATTAATTGTTTTCTGGCTGTTTTGTAGATCCATCACTTCTTGTTTTGTACCCTGCTGACTATTTTTGTGTTTTGGTGTCTTTGGTTATCAGTATGTTCTGATTTATTTATCATGTTCTCTTTGTATAATCACTACAGATATATACCTGATGGCTACCATGAGGCTTACATAAAATATTTTAAAATTATAATACCCTATTTTAAACTGGTAACAAGTTTACTTCAGTAGAATTCCTTAACTTTATACTTTTACTTCTCCTACCCCTCAAATTTTAAGTATTGATGTTATAGATAATATATTTTTAATGTTATATAACTAATAACAGATTATTATAGTTACAGTTATTTGCTCTAGTGTGAAAAGTCTCATTGCTAATTTGATATGGCTTGCACTGAATCTGTAGATTGCTTTGGTAGAATGGACATTTTAATAATGTTAATCCTTCCAATCCATGAGAATAGAATATCTTTCCATTTATTTGTGTCATCTTCAATTCCTTTCATCAGTGTCTTATAGTTTTCAGAGTACAGGTTTTCATCTCCTTCATTAAATTATTTCCTAGATGTTTTATTATTTTGGATGCAATTGTGAATGGGATTATCTTCTTAATTTCCATTTCTGTTAGTTCATTTTTAGTATATAGAAACCCAACAAGTTTCTGCATGTTACTTTTGTATCCTGCACATTAACTGAGTTCATGTACTTTCTAGTAGTTTTCTTGATGGAGTCTTTAAGGTTTTCTACATATAGTATCATGCCATATGCAAATAGTGACAGTTTTATTTCCATTTCACCAGTTTGGATGCCTTTTCTTTTTCTTGTTTGATTGCTGTGACTAGGATTAAGAGTAGTGATAGTGGGCATCTTTGCCTAATTCCTTAGAGGAAGAGCTTTCAGTTTTGATCTTAGAAAAGCTTTCAATTTTTCACCATGAATATGATGATCTTAACTGTGGGTTTGTCATATATTGCCTTATTATGTTGTGGTGTGTTCCCTCTGTACCCATCCTGTTGACAGTTTTTATTATGAAGGGATGTTGAATTTCTTCAAATTCCTTTTCTGCATCTATTCAAGTACTCATGTGGTTTTATCATTTGTTAATATACTGCATCACATTGATTTGCAGATATTAAACTATTCTTGCATTCCTGAATGAATTCCACTTGGTCATGGTGAATGATCCTTTGAATGCATTTTTTAATTCAGTTTACTAATATTTTGTAAAGGATTTTGCATCCATGTTCATCTGGGATGTTAGTCTGTAGTTTTCTTTTTTGTTGTTGTTGTATCTTTGTCTGGCTTTGGTATCAGGGTAAGCTGCCTTCAAATAATGAATTTGGAAACATTCCTTCATCAATTCTTCTATTTTTTGGAATAGTTTGAGAAGCATAGGTATTAACTCTTCTGTAAATGTTTGGTAGAATTCACCTGTGAAGCCATCTGGTTATGGACTTCCATTTACTGAGAGTTTTTGATTTCTAGTAATTTCCTTTCTAGTAATTTCTTTGTTCAGATTTTCTGTTTCTTTCTAGTTCAGTCTTGGAAGATTGTATGTTTCTAGGAATTTATCCAGTTCTTCTAGGTTGTCCAATGTGTCCAAACAGTTTTTCATAGAATTCTCTTATAATCCTTTGAATTACTGTGGTATCAGTTGTAACTTTTCATTTCTGGTTTTGAGTCTTGTTTCTTTCTTGAGTGATTTCATGGTATACTTATTTTACTTACTTTTTCAAAGAACCAGCTCTTAGTTTCATTGGTCTTTTCTATTGTTTATTCTGAATTTCATTTATTTCCAGACTGATTTTTATTTCCTTCCTTCTACTTTGTTCTTTTTCTAATTCCTTTAGGTGGGCATGTATCACTATAAACTTCTCTCCTACAGCTGCTTTTGCTGTATTCTAAATACACTGAACCATTGTGTTTCTATTTTCATTTTCTCCAAGTATTTTTTAATTCCTCTTTGGGTTTTTTTTTTTCTTGACCCATTGGTTATTTAGTAGCATGTTGTTTGGCCTCCACATGTTCATATTTTTTCCAATTATTTTCTTATAATTTCTGTTTTGTCCAGAGAAGATACTTGATATGATTTCAATATCTTTAAATTTATAGAGGCTTGTTTTATGGCCAAATACATAATCTATCTTGGAAAATGTCCCATGTACACTTGAAAAGAATGTGTATTCTGCTATTTTGGAATGGAGTGCTCTCTATATATTAAGTCCTTCTAGTCCAATGTGTCATTCAAAGTTACTCTTTCCTTATTGATTTTCTGTCTGGATGTCTCTCCATTGATATATGTGGAATGTTAAAATCCCCACTATTACTGAATTACTATCAATTTATCCCTTTATGTCTTAATATTTGCTTATATACTTAGGTGATCCTATGTTGGGTACATAGATATTTACAGTTGTTGTATCTTGCAGTATTAAACCCTTTTTCATTATGTAATGCCCTTTTCTAATTGTTACATTTTTATTTTAAAGTCTATTTTGTCTGATGTAAGTATTGGTACTCCAATTTTTTTTTTAGCTCTATATGTAGGTATATATTCAGTGTGCACATGGGAGGAGATGAGTTCAGGCTCTTTCTACATAGTTATCATAGATCCCACTGTATATATATGTGTCTTTAGGGGCATTGAGTCTCCTGTAGAAAGCCTTTTGTGTCTTGTTTTTTTTTCCATCCAGTCACCTTATGTCTTTTGATTGAAGGACTTAGATCTTTTACATCTAATGTAATTATTTATAGGTAAGTGCTTATTGTCATTTTGCTATTTATGTTCTGATGTTTTACGTAGTTCACTGTTCCACTTCTCTTGCCCTCTTTGTGAATAACTTTCTTTAGTATCATGTTTTAATTCCTTTCTTTTTTTTTTTGATTATTACAGGGTTTTGGTTTGTGGTTACCATGAGGTTCATATATGACATCCTAAGTAAATAGAAGTCTATATTAAGTTTGTGGTAAGTTAAGTTCAAATGTATTCTAATAGGACTACATTTTTACTACCCCAACTCCACAGTTTAGGTATATAATGTCAGACTTAACACCTTTTTATTTTGTGATTTACTAACTTTTAGATTAATTTTACTACATTTATCTTTTGCCCTTTATACTAGCTTTTAAATGATCTACTACCTTTATATATGTTAACATCTAGTAATGAAATTTTTTCCTTTCATAATTTCTTCTAGTTATGGGTTTTTCTTTTCCTCTTAAATAAATCCTTGTTATATTTATTATTGAGTCTGTTTACTGGTGGTAACCTCCTTTAACTTTGGTTTGTCTGGAAAATTCTTTATCTCTCTTTCAATTCTGAAGGATGACCTTGCTGAATATTACTATTCTTGGTTGTAGGTTTTTTACTGTCACACCTTGAATATATCATGCCACTCCATTCTGGCCTATAAACTTTCTTCTGTAAAATCAGCTGATTGCCTTATGGGGTTTTCCTTGTATGTAACTAGTTGGTTTTCTCTTGCTGATTTTAAAATTATCTTTATCTTTAACATTTTAATTATTATGTGTCCTGGTTGTGTACAACCTTCGGTTCACCTTTTTAGATCTTTCTGTGCTCCTGGACATGGATGTCTGTTTCCTTCCATAGGTTAAGGAAGTTATCAACTATTTTTTCTTTAAATTTTTCTGCCCCTTTCTTTCTCTCTTCTCCTTCTGGGACTCCTATAATGCAAATGTTAGTACATTTAAATGCTATCCTAAAGGTCCTTTAACCTATCCTCATTTTTGAAAATTTCTTCTTTTGAAATTCAGCTCAAGTATTTTCCATTACTCTGTCTTCCAGATCACTGATCTGTTCTTCCACATCCTCTAATCTGCTATTGATTCCCTCTAGTGTATTTTTCATTGCATTTATTATAGTCTTCAACTTTTTTGGTTCTTTTTTATATTTTATACCTTGGCAGGATAGCTAGTAGTCAAGCAGGTGTGCATCTGGGGTGTTCCAATGTGCACCATGCAAGGGGAACTCCAGTGCAACTGCCAGATCTTGGGCAGGTACATTTGGGTGCAGGCAGTGGGAGCTACCTTGGGAGAACATCTGGAGCTGGTGTGGGTTAGGGGTACAGGGACCACAGAGGTGGCAAGCAGGCTAGCATGCATATACCCTGCTCCCACCTGTGCTATCAAGGTGAAGAGGGAATATAAACAATGGTGCTTACAATCACCTCTGATCCCAGAGAGATTTTTAGCAGTTCCCCTGCTGTTTGGAAGATGCTCTAATTTTAGTAAATTGGCTTCCTTCACTTACAGTCTAGTTGCCCATTAAACTTTTCTTTCTGGGTCCCTGGGAAGGTGAATCTGTATACTGTTTCCTCAGTGATATCCCTCCCTAATACAGGTTGCTCCATCAGGGACAGGGTTCCCATTATAGTGTCTCCATCTCTCCTGCTGCTATGTGGTTTATGTTTTATTGTACAGAATCTTCTCAGAACTCAGTTTTTCAAGAAGAATTGCTCTATATTTAGGTATATATTCAGTGTGCACAAGGAAGGAGGTGAGTTCAGGCTCTTTCTACATAGTTATCATAGATCCCACTGTATATATAGTTTTTTAAAGCCAGATACTAAAGTGTTTTGTCTCCACCTTCAGCAAGAAATGAGACTACCTGCCTCAACCCTCTAACACTGGCCTAGAAAGTCAAAGGAAAATGGGGTGAGCCCAGATGTTAATTCCATAAAGCCAGATTTCCCTCTTGTCTCTAAAGAAATGTTGGGACACCTTCTCCAGAAGCTTGAACAGTGAATAAATATGGGGAAGATGAAGAGTCCATATATGAGGATGACAAAGAAATCACCCAAGCTCTTCCCCAAACCAGGAAGTCTAGGCCTCCTGCTCAGGGGACTCATTGTTTAGGCCTTGGTATCCTAGTATGTGGTATCAAAGGCTCATTCAGGGTAGCCTGAAGACAAGGTGGGCAGGTGGAGAGATGGTCACAGTGCAACTGATCTTACTGCCTGAGAAGTTTTTCTTGATGATGGCAGCAGGAATGCAATCAATTAGAGTTCACATTTTTTCTGACCAGGACAGAAATGAGACAACTTCTAGGCATGCAGTGCTATAAGTGAGTTTCTCTGCATTTCCAATGAAGAGGGATACCAAGAACACTATGTGTTCTTCTTATTTCTAAATTTCTGAAGAGGTTGAGTTCTCTAGTAGCTAAGAATTACTACAGGGAGTACAACTGTCAGAGCACTGCAATTCTCTAGTGAGAACTCTGGAACTAACCAACAAGAAGATTGCAATGTTTTGACAATCTTCCCTACAGCATGCTAAATTTCTGATGTGTTAGGCTTTACCTAGCAGTACTTATTGTAGAATAGTAAATAGTCCACAGTCTAAAGCAGAGGTCCAGAAATGTAATGCAGAAATATGGCTCAGTGTAGACACCATGCAACAGGCAGAAAAACAAACTAATTTTGAATCCAATACCATAACCCAGTAAACTAAGAAGTCCAACTGAAAGAGGTTACACTTCTTAGAGCATTTTTTTCCTAAAGACCTGGAACTTAATTACACAGAGGTGGAAGAATAAACAATGGCTCAGGTGCAGGTGACTGAGGACTGATTTTTGCTTCTTAAATCAGTCATTGTGCCAGTGAAATCCTCCTATGAAACTTGTTCGAGAATAGTCAGCCTTCCTCCCTGGTGTAGAGTACAAAAACTGTGTGAATAAATAGAAAAAAGAAACAACCAGAATATTGCATTCTCCTGTGATTAGGAGAAGAACAAAGTGGATTCTCAAAGCATAAAATGACTTTATCCCTAGCTCCTATAACCAGAAGGGCCCTAAATAGTAAGACAGATATGATTACCTCTGTCTCACTACCATTAACTTTTCATTACATGAATTCTCATAGAACCAGGATCTTCATTTATAGAAATGGAAAGGGATACTGACCCCAAGCCAAGTATGCACTTTCCATATTATTTCTGTTACCTATACATTAAGATATGGCATACCCAGATTGGGAAAATAGGTTCCAGATGCCCACTGTTTTAGTTTAGCTTCCCTTTGGCAGATTGTGAGACAAGGACAAAAACACAAGAGGTTTGAGAAGTGATCTTCAGGAAATGCCAGTATAAACAACACTCCACTCAATCCAAAGGACAGATTAACCAGACAGAAAATAAGTAAGGAGACAGAGGCACTGAACAACACATTAGAACAGATGGACCTAACAGACATCTACTGAACTCTCCACCCAAATACAGTAGGATACACATTCTTCTCAAGTGCACATGGAACATTTTCAAGAATATATCATATACTAGGCCACAAAAAGAGCCTCAGTAAATTCAAAAAGATTGAAATTGTACCAACAGGCTTATCATTATTCAGACCACAAGGGTAAGAAACTAGAAATAAATTATGCAAAGAAAATAAAAAAGCCTACAAACACATGGAGGCTTAACAACATGCTCCTAAATAACCAATGGATCAATGACCAAATAAAAACAGAGATCAAGCAATATATGGAGACAAATGACAACAATAATTCAACAATGCAAAATATGTGGGATGCAGTGAAGGCTATGCTAAGAGCAATGTATATTGCAATACAGGCTTACCTCAGGAAAAAAAAGAATCCCATGTGAACAGTCTAAATTCACAATTAACAAAATGAGAAAAGAAGAACAAATGAGGCCCAAAGTCAGTAGAAGGAGAGACATAATAAAGATTAGAACAGAAATAAATAAAATTGAGAAGAATAAAACAATAGAAAGAATCAATGAAAGCAGGAGCTGGTTCTTTTAGAAAATAAACAAAGTAGATAAACCCCTAGCCAGACTTATCAAGAAAAAAACAGAGTCTACACACATAAACAGAATCAGAAATGAGAAAGGAAAAATCAGTACAGACACCACAGAAATACTAAGAATTATTAGAGAATACTATGAAAAATTACCTGCTAACAAATTGGATAACCTAGAAGAAATGGACAACTTTCTAGAAAAATACAACCTTCCAAGGCTGACCAAGGAAGAAATAGAAAATCTGAACAGACCAATTACTAGCAATGAAATTGAATAGGTAATCAAAATACCTAAGAACAAAATCTCTGGACCAGATGGCTTCACCACTGAATTTTATCAAACATTTAGTGAAGATCTAACACCCATCCTTCTAAAAGTTTTCTGAAAAGTAAAAGAGGAAGGAATACTTCCAAACTTATTGTATGAGGCCAGCATCACCTTAATACCAGAACCAAATGAAGACTCCACAAAAAAAGAAAATTACAGCACAATATCCCTGATGAACATGGATGCAAAAATACTCGACAAAATATTAGCAAACTGAATTCAAAATACAATAAAAACATCATCCATCATGATCAAGTAGGATTTATTCCAGGGATGCAAGGATGGTACAATATTAGATTATCCATCAATATCATCCACCACATCAAAAAAGAAGGACAAAAACTACATGATCATCTCCATAGATGCAGAAAAAGCATTCGACAAAATTCAACATCCATTCGTAATAAAAACTCTCAACAAAATGGGTATAGAGGGCAAGTACCTCAACATATGCAACAATGCAAAATATGTGGGATGCAGTGAAGGCTATGCTAAGAGCGATGTATATTGCAATACAGGTTGCAATATATGTATATGCAACCCATTGTATATGACAAACCCACAGCCAATATCATACTTAACAGCGAGAAGCTGAAAGCCTTTCCTTTAAGATGGGGAAAAAGACAAGGATGCCCACTCCCTCCACTTTTATTCAACATACTTCTGGAGGTCCTTGCCACAGCAATCAGACAACACAGAAATAAAGGGCATCCAGATTGGTAAAGAAGTTAAACTGTCACTGTTTGCAGATGACATGATATTGTACATAAAAAACCCTAAAGAATCCACTCCAAAACTACTAGATCTAATACCTGAATTCAGCAATGTTGCAGGATACAAAATTAATACACAGAAATTTGTTGCATTCCTACACACTAATGATGAAGTAACAGAAAGAGAAATCAGGAAAACAATGCCATTCACAATTGCATAAAAAAGAATAAAATACCTAGGAATAAACCGAACCAAGGAGGTGAAAGACCTATACCCTGAAAACTACAAGACACTCATGAGAGAAATTAAAGAAGATAGCAATAAATGGAAACACATCCCGTGCTCATGGATAGGAAGAATTAATATTGTCAAAATGGCAATCCTGCCTAAAGCAATGTACAGATTCAATGCAATCCATATCAAAATACCAACAGCATTCTTCAATGAACTAGAACAAATAGTTCTAAAATTCATATGGAACTACAAAAGACCCCAAATAGCCAAAGCAATCCTGATAAGGAAGAAGAAAGCTGGGGGGATTATGCTCCCCAACTTCAAGCTCTATTAAAAAGCCACAGCAATCAAGACAATTTGGTACTGGCACAAGAACAGACCCATAGACCAATACAACAGACTAGAGAGACCAGCTATAAACCCAAGTACACATGGACAATTAATATACAATAAAGGAGCCATGGATATACAATGGGGATATGACTACATCAAACTTAAACACTTCTGTACAGCAAAGTGCACCATCAACAGAACCAAAGGACATCCTACAATATGGGAGAATATATTTGTAAATGACATATCTGACAAGGGGTTAACATCCAAAATATATAAATAACTCACATGCCTCAACACCCAAAAAGCAAATAACCTGATTAAAAAATGGATGGAGGATATGAGCAGACAATTCTCCAAAGAATAAATGCAGATGGCCAACAGGCACATGAAAAGATGCTCCACATCACTAATTATCATGGAAATGCAAAGAAAAGCCACAATGAGATATCACCTCTCACTAGTTAGGATGGCCAGTATCGAAAAGACTAAAAACAAATGCTGGCAAGGATGTAGAGAAGGGGGAACCCTCCTACACAACTGGTGGGAATGTAATCTAATTCAACCATTGTGGAAAGCAATATGGGGGTTCTTTAAAAAACTAAATATAGAAATACCATTTGACCCAGGAATTCCACTCCTAGGAATTTACCCAAAGAACATAATCTCTCAGATTCAAAAAGACATATGGACCCCTATGTTTATTGCAGCACTATTTACAGTAGCTAAGATATGGAAGCAACCTAAGTGTCCATCAGTAGATGAATAGATAAAGATGTGGTACATATACACAATGGAATACTACCCAGCCATAAGATGAAGCAAATTCTACAATTTGCAACAACATGGATGGAGCTGGAGGGTATTATGTTCAGTGAAATAAGCCAGGTGGAGAAAGACAAGTACCAGATGATTTCCCTCATTTGTGGAATATAACAACAAAGCAAAACTGAAGGAACAAAAACAGCAACAGACTCACAGACTCCAAGAAGGTAGGAGCAGTTACCAAAGGGGAAGAGTGTGGGGGAGGGTGGGTGGGGAGGGAGGGAGAGGGGGATTCAGTGGTATTATGATTGGCACATGTGGTGTGGGGGGGATCAATGGGAAGACAGTGTAGCACAGAGAAGGCCTATAGTGACTCTGTGGCATCTTACTACACTAATGGACAGTGACTGCAATGGGGTATGGGGGGGACTAGATAGTAAGAGTGAATGTAGTAACCACATAGTTTTTTCATGTGAAACCTTCATAAGAATGTATATCAATAATACCTTAATTAAAAATATATATATTAAGAAAAGATTAAGAAAACCAAATATCAACCCACAAAAAAAAAAAGATTCCATTGAATATTATACCACCTTCTCTTGATCCATTGATCCAAAATGGACACTTCGGTTGTTTCATGTCTTGATTATTGTAAATAATGCTGTGATGAACATGGGGGTGCAGATGTCTTTTAGTGATTTTGTTTCCTTCAGAAAAATACCCAGAAGTGGAGTTGCTACCAGATGTCTACTCTGGTTGAGCATTAAAAATTTTTTAAATATATTTTGGATATTAATCCTTTATCAGATGTATGATTTGCAAATATTTTCTCCCATTCCATAGGTTGCCTTTTCGTTTTGTTGGTGGTTTCTTTGCTGTACAGAAGCTTTAGCTCAGTATCTTGTTTATCTTTGCCTTTGGTCAAAGCCAAAAAATCATCAAGACCAATGTCATGGAGCTTATCTCCTGTTTTCTTCTAGGAATTTTATGATTTCAGGTTTTACATTCAAGACTTTATTCCATTGTGAGTTGATTTTTATGTATGGTGAAAGATAGTGATCTAGTTTCACTCTTTTGCACATGCCTATCCAGTTTTCCCAACACCATTTATTTATTTTGCCCTTTATGTCCAAAATCCAACTCACAGATCATATGTTGGGTTTTTTTTGTTTTCTTTTTAACTTTTTTTTAAGATTTCATTGAAATACACTCTTATGAAGGTTTCACATGGAAAACAAGTTTACTACATTCACCCATATTATCAAGTCCCCCTCCGTGCCCCATTGTAGTCACTGCCCATCAGTGTAGTAAGATGCCACAGAGTCACTACTTGTCTTCTCTGTGCTGTCTTCCCCATGATCCCCCCCACACCATGTGTACCAATCATAATACTTCTCAATCACCTTCTCCTTCCCCCCCCCAAAACCCCTCCCCTTTGGTAACCGCTAGTCCCTTCTTGGAGTCTGTGAGTCTGCTGCTGTTTTGTTTCTTCAGTTTTGTTTCATTGTCCCAACACCATTTATTGAAGAGACTATCATTTCCCCCTCATACATATATAGTTGGTTCCTATGTAGTTGGTACCTATATATAGTTGGTTGACTATATTTGTGTGAATTTATCTCTGTGCTTTATTCTGATTACTATGGTTTTTGTAATATAGTATGAAATCAGAGTATGATACCTCCAGATTTGTTCTTCTTTCTCAAAATACTTTATCTATTTCAGGTATTTTGTGGTCCTGTCCAAATTTTAGGATTCTTTTTTATTTCTGTGAAAAATGACATTGGAATTTTTATAGACACTGAGTCTGTGCCTTATTTTGGGTAGTAAGAACATTTTAACACTATTCTTCTACTCATGAGCTTGAAATACTCTTCCATTTATTTGTATTTTCAATTTCTTTCCCCAGCATCTTACAATTTACATTGTACATGTCTTTCACTTCCTTGGTTAAATTTATTCCTAAGTATTTTATTCTATTTGATAAAGTTGTAAATGGGACTGTCTTCTTAATTTCTCTGATAGTGAGTAGTATATAGAAATGCAACTGATTTTTGTACATTTCATATCCTGAAACTTTACGGTATTCATTTATTAGTTCTAATAGTTTTTTGATGGAGTGTTTAGGGTTTCTATATATAGTATCATGTCATCTGCAAATAGTGACAATTTTACTTTATCTTGTCTGATCGACCTGACTTGGACTTCTAAAACCATATTGCATAAAAGTGAAAGTCAGCATCCTTATCTTTCAGCTTTTAAAAGCTACATTAACTGTGTGCTTGTAATATATGGCATTTATTGAGATATGTTCCCTCTAGACGGTATAGACCTGTGAGTTTTTATCTTGAATAGATTTTGAATAACATGCTTTTTCTACATTTATCAAGATGTTCATGTGATTTTAATCCTTCTTTTGTTAATGTACTATGTTAAATGATTGATTTGCGGATGTTGAACCATCCTTGCTTCCTGGAATAAATCCCACTTGCTTGTGGTATATGATACTTTAAATTTGCTACTAAATTTAGTTTGTTAATATTTGAAGATTTATGCATCCATGCTTATCAGAATATTGGCCTGGAGTTTTCTTTTCTGGTAGTGTCTTTGTCTGGTGATGACAGTGATGCCACATAAAATGGGTTTGGAAGAGTTTGAGAAGAATAAGTATTAAATCTTCCTTTAATATTAGCTAGAATTTACCAGTGAAGCCATATATTATATTATATTATTACTGATTCTATCTCTTTAATGTTATTTGATCTATTCAGATTTTCTATTTTTTCATGATTCAGTCTTGATAGATGGTATGTTTCTAGGACTTTATCCATTTCTCTAGGGTGTCCAGTTAATCGGTATATAATTGTTCATAGTATTCTCTCATGATCCTTTGTATTTGTGTGGTATCTATTATAATATCTTCTCTCTCATTACTTATTTTTCATAAGTCTTAATTTTCTTGGGAAATCTACTTAAAGGTTTGTCTTTTTGTTTATCTTGTAAAAAAAAACCTGCTCTTAGTTTCAGTGACCCTATCTACTGGCTTTTTAGTCTCTATTTCATTTATTTCTACTCAGACCTTTATAATTTCCTTCCTTCTATTAACTTGGGGTTTCATTTGGGTTGTTTATTTGTGATCTGTAATCTTTTCTAATGAAAGCATTTATTGTTATGAACTTCCCTCTTAGAACTGCTTTTCCTGTATCCCATATTTTATATTGCATATCCACTATCTTTTGTGTCAACATATTTTTAAATTTCTCTTGATTTCTTCTTTGATTCATTGGTTATCATTAGCGTGTTATTTAATCTCTACATATGAATTTTCCAGTTTTCTTCTTGTAATTGACTTCATTCCATTGTAACTGGAAAAGATGCTTGATATGATTCAATCTTCTTAAGACTTGTTTTTTGGCCTAACGTATGGTCTATTCTGCACTGTTCCATGTGCACTTGAATAGAATGTATATTCTCCTGCTTTTGGATAGAATTTTCTGTATAAATGATCAATCCATTGATGAAATGTGTGGTATTGAAGGCCCTTACTATTATTATATTCCTATTTCTCCCTTTAGATGTGTGTCAAAATTTGCTTTATTTATTTATGTGATCCTATGTAGGGTATATAAATATTTATAAATGTCTTCTTGTTTGATTGCCCCCTTTATTATTAAATAGTGACCTTATTTATCTCTTATTACAATCTTTTTCTTAAAGTCTATTTTGTCTAAGTATAGCTAGCCAAGCTTTCTTTTTGGTTTTCATTTGCATAGACTATCTTCTTCCATTCATTCACCTTCAGTCTGTGATATACTTATATTTGAAATGAGTTTCTTATAGGCAGCAAATTCACTTTTGCTTTTATCTATGAGTACTCTCTTTTGTTCCTTTTCTTGTTCTTATTTGTGATTTGATAATTTTCTGTACTGTAATGTTAAGATTCCTTTTTAACTTTCATATTTCTACTATAGGTTTTTATTTGTGGTTAACACAAGACTTATATAAACTCTTGTGTCAACTTGCAATAGACTGTTAAGCTCAAATGCATTCTAAAATTAAATTTTACACTCCCCACACATTTTATGCTATTGTCACAATTTGCATTTTTCTATCTTGTGTATCCACTGACAGATATTTATAGTTTACTACTTTTGTCTTTGATCCTTCATACTAGATTTATAAGTAATTAACTCACCAACATTAGAATATTGTGAGATTTATATTTTCATGTTTTCTTGGTAATAATTAGTGCCCTTTTGTTTCAGCTTAAAGGAGTACCTTTAGTGGTAATGAAATCTTTCAGCTTTCACTTGTCTGGAAAAAACTTCAATTCTGACGAACAGTGTTGTCAGAGTATTCCTGGTTGGCAGTTTTTTCTTACAACGCTACAAATACATTGTGCCATTCCATCTGGCCTGAAAAAATTCTGCTGAAATGTCTGTTAATAGTCTATTGCTTGTGACAAGCTGTTTTACTCTTGCTTCTCTGAGAGTCTCCCTTTGTGCTGGTCTGTGATTCCTCTCAATTGGAACTCTGGGATTCCTGAATCTGGATGACTATTTCCTTCCTCAGGTTAGGGGATTTTTCTGCATCTTCCTCTGTCTCTTCTCCTCTGACACTCATAATGTGAAGCAGTCTGCTTGAATATTGTCCCGTAGGTTTCTTTAGTGATCGTCACACCTTTTCATTTTGTTCCTCTCATTTGATGAATTCTACTGCCCTGGCTTGACGCTGTTAATCTTTTCTACTGCTTCACTTCGTCTGCTCTTGAACCCTTCTATTGTATTTTTGTGGTCAGTTATTGTATTTTTCAGCTTGTGATTTCCCTTTGGTACTTTTTGCTGAAATTCTTATTTTGAAAGCAAGAGAACAATGCATGAACAGTCAGTAGCATTATGACCATTATTCAATTCTTTATCATAAAATTTATCTTCATTTCATTAAGGTCTTTTTCTGATGTTTCTTCTTCATTTTTTTCGGGGGGGGGAACTTATTCTTCTGCTTCATTTTCCTTTTTTTCTCTGTGTTTCTATACATTAGACAAAACACCCCCTCTCAAAGCCTTGAAGAATTGGTCTTGGACCTTAATGTCTTTCTCGTCTCTCAATCCTTTGTTATTGTCCAAGCAGCTTTCTTTGTTCTTCCTGGCTCCCAGTGCTGAATGTGTACCAAGACTTGTCAGTGTCTTAAAGGGACGGACACCAATTAAAGCTGTGGCCTGAAATTTTGGATTCCAAAGTATGCAAATATACCTCTTTCATAGGTGACACTGGGATTTGGATCCCTCTACACCAAGTCCTGGGGGAATGACCAGTTAAGAACTGGTTTTTTTGTACTGTCCCATTGGCTACTAGAGTCAGGCTATCAAAGAATATGCCCTCTGGTAGTATTCTCAAAAGCTTTATTGCAGTCCCTTATCACACGCTCCTTCTCTGAGACACCAGTGGCCTCTAAAGATAGTACCCACTGGCCTTCATCATCTCTGGAGAAGACTGCATTCAGCCCCTAGATTGTATTAAATTAAAGCCTGCAGTTTAAGATAAGCAGTAGGACTCTAATGGAAGACTGGGAACTTCTGTCTGTTGCCTCTGTATAGACAGGAACAAAAGGGCACTAATTAGTACCAAGGTTGTAAAATTTCTGTTACATTTGTACGGGACCCATGAATATAAGATCTGCTGGACATGGAAGCCAGGCTAACAAGGCACATCCCCTGGGTGGCCGCCTCAAAAACCAAGGTGCCAAAGGTGTATATGTGCTCTTTATCTACAGATACAGGTGACCTAAAGCAAGGCAGAGGGAAGGTATTAAAATGGCACCTGCCAGCCTTTCCAGTCCCCACAGCATAGTGCTTTCAGTCCATAGCTGTGTATGAAATAAGCAGAGAGGTCTCATTCACAGAAAGATGGTATGTTTGAGTCTACATGAGCCCTTTAAAAACTATCCATCTTTTAGATAATTAGTTGTGGATCTCATGGATGCAAGGCCCACTGGCTTTCAGAGCTAGATGTTTTGGAAACACATCTCTCAGGTGATAGTTTTAAAAGCTGGGGAACTAGATGTTGGATCAAATGCTTTACTCCTCAGAGTGTGGAACTGGGAGTTGTGAGTGCCTCCTCAGTGCATTGCCGTATTGGAGGTAGGGTTTATGGGAAGAGTGTGCCTCAGCTTCTCCTACCTCTTTCTCATTCACCCAGTGAGTAGGAGTTGCTCAGCTAGCTTCTGGGTTTATTTCAGAAAGAATTGTTCTCTATTTAGTTGTAAATTCTGAATTTTTTACTTTGGAATTTACCAGACATTGACTCTGTCTTGAAGGCATTCTTTTACATATATTCCATTATAAAACTTCCTTTTGCCCCCAGGTGGCTGGAACACAATGTACATCTAACTTGCTTCACTCTGGAATTTCGTGAAAATACAAAAAAAAAAATGTCATTTTCCTTCAGGAACAACACTCAAGTAGATAGCTGGTTATGGTGCCATTGGTCTATGGAACAAGGGTGAAACTTTACCCAAGTAAATGGTCTCCCTTACAGAGCATTAGAGGCAGTGATGGAAGTGGGCTTAATTTATTTAAGAACTGCTTATTGAAGCTTGCAAGTTATATTAGACTAATTTTTGGAACAAGATAGTGCTACAAGAAAATATTTTAGATGACTCCTATAATATTCACCTGAAGGTCTATTCTGCAGTGGAGTTTGATTATATTTGTTTAGTAGATAAGGGAAAACATGAATTGTAATATACAATGAACTAAGCTGAAAAAGCCATTTCAGTGGTTATAAGGCAGTCATTGACTAGAGAAGACCAAAGATTAAGTGAATGGCTATCACATCCAAATAGTTTTCAGTCATTTTTCTCCCTGTTGTTCCCCACTCAGGATTTTTACTCTTTCTGGCTTGGAAAGATACAATAAGACTCTAAGGGAACAGAAGACTCCTCTAGGCAGATATATACTAGGCCAAAAACTATGGGAGCACATAAACAAATAAGCTGGTTAAAAACAGATGCAACAAAAGGTTGATCCATGTGTAAAAAGCATTACCTGAAAATACTGCAGTCCCTTAGCTTCTCCAAATTTCTCTTGTCTCAGAAATCTGAGGGTATATGTTTTACTTTCATTCACAAATGGAAAGTCGATATTGCTACTCAGCATTCTCCTAAACCTCGACTAGCATTCCACTTGTATGTGTATATAAGAAATACGTTTTTCAAAAATACTTGAATATATTATTTTCCTCATATACCGGTCTTCTGTGTGGATAGTTGTTTGTTTATGCTTGAGTTTCACTTAGGAAGTATGTACTTTCAATTTCACCTGATTCTCTACTCTAGATAGCAGTAATTGTTGAATTGATCTTATCATGTACTCTTACTCAAATTGTTCTATGGAAACAGTAGAGATGAGATAAATAGCCAACTCCTTATTTCCAACAAGGATCCCAGGGGGATAGCCATGGGATTAAATGGTAGATTTTGCTGAATACAACCTCCAAGCTCCATGCTGGCATTCTTTTTTTTTTTTGTAGATAATTATTTTTTATTGAAGGGTAGTTGACACACAGTATTACATTACATTAGTTTCAGGTGTACAACACAGTGATTCAACATTTATACATATGATAATTCTAGGTACCAGCTATCACCATACCAAGTTGTTACAATATTTTGACTATATTCCTTATGCTATACATTACATCCCGGTTACTTATTTATTTTATCATTGGAAGTCTGTACTTTTTTTGTGTGTGTGTGAGGGCATCTCTCATATTTATTGATCAAATGGTTGTTAACAACAATAAAATTCTGTATAGGGGAGTCAATGCTCAATGCACAATCATTAATCCACCCCAAGCCTAATTTTCGTCAGTCTCCAATCTTCTGAGGCATAACAAACAAGTTCTTACATGGAGAACAAATTCTTGCATAGTGAATAAGTTCTTACATGGTGAACAGTACAAGGGCAGCCATCACAGAAACCTTCAGTTTTGCTCATGCATTATGAACTATAAACAGTTCAAATATGAATACTCATTTGGTTTTTATACTTGATTTATATGTGGATACCACATTTCTCTCTTTATTATTATTATTTTTAATAAAATGCTGAAGTGGTAGGTAGATGCAAGATAAAGGTAGAAAACATAGTTTAGTGTTGTAAGACAGCAAATGTAGATGATCAGGTGTGTGCCTGTAGACTATGTGTTAATCCAAGCTGGACAAGGGCAATAAAACATCCACGTATGCAGAAGATTTCTCTCAGAACAGGGGGGGTGAGGTTCTAAGCCTCACCTCTGTTGATCCCCAATTTCTCACATGATGGCCCCCCTGCGACTGTGCCTGTCTTAGGTTGTTCCTCCCTTGAGGAATCTTACCCATCTCTGGCTAACCAGTCCTTCCAGGGCCATACAGGGAAATGTAAAGTTGGTAAGTGAGAGAGAAGCAATATTCTTTGAAAAGGTTAGCTTTTTACTTCTTTGTATATTTGTGCCCTGTGACTTCTGTGCCCAGCATTTGTCTTGAGGTGTCCTTACCACTTGGAAGAATTATGATACTAGGTAAATTTGATACGAGGCACGAATTCTATTTAAGGGTTGTAATTATGAAGGAAGAAGAAAAGCTATAGAAGTAGCAGGTGGAAGAAAACATGGGAAGATTGATTATTTCTTTGACATATCTTCTTGTAGAGTAACTTCAGCATGTATAGGTTTTAAACTACCAATTAAATTGCGCACACACATTAACATAATAGGAGTATAGTTACATAACCAAAGCATACCTGTAATTACCAGCCATCTCCAGTGAAACCAAGAAAACCAGTTAGGCACCTGAGGCATTTCTGAAAACTTATCTATGATATGGTGGATATTGTCCAACTGAACTTGAACAGTCTGAGAGAAATCAGACAAATTAAAACAACCCATTCCTGGGGACTGTTCACATCCCATATGTTCTTTTAACAGTAAATAGTCTGCAGTTGTAAGATTTTGGAGCGCTACAATTTGCACTTCTCCTAATTCTTGGTTGAGTTCCAACAGTATAGATCCAGTCAAATTTGTTGTTTTACTGAATGCACAGGCCAGCTTAGATATCTCTTTCTTCATTCCCATGGCAAGGCCAGTAACTGGTGGGATGAGTGCATCTACACCTGTAGCAGTGCGTGGATCTTTGTTGGGGTTTTTTGATGAACATCTTCTGGCATGAGTCTTCCAGAGAGTGCTGATGTTGGAAGTTCTTTTTCATATTGTATCTTAGTTCATTTTCGGGGTAGCCAAATTAGGCTTTGATCGTCTGTATAAACACAAACAGACCCTTTGCCTACACTTTTATATGCCCTTAATACCCTTGGGTAGAACTCATTGGAGGTCACCACACAAGAACTGCCTTTTTTTTTTTTGGTATCATTATTCTACACTTACATGATGTATATTTTGTTTACTAGGCTCTCCCCTATACCAGGTCCCCCCTATAAACCCCTTTACAGTTACTGTCCATCAGCATAGCAAAATGTACTTCCTTTCTCTGTGTTGTACAGCCCTCCCCTTTCTCCCATGCCCCCCATGCATTCTAATCTTAATACCCCTTTCTTCTTCCCCCTCTGTTATCCCACCCTACCCACCCATCCTCCCCAGTCCCTTTCCCTTTGGTACCTGTTAGTCCATTCTTCAGTTCTGTGATTCTGCTGCTGTTTTGTTCCTTCAGTTTTTCCTTTGTTCTTATATTTCACAGATGAGTGAAATCATTTGGTATTTCTCTTTCTCCACTTGGCTTGTTTCACTGAGCATAATACCCTCCAGCTCCATCCATGTTGTTGCAAATGGTAGGATTTGCCCTTTTCTTATGGCTGAGTAGTATTCCATTGTGTATATGTACCACATCTTCTTTAGCCATTCATCTATCGATGGACATTTAGGATGCTTCCAATTCTTGGCTATTGTAAATAGTGCTGCGATAAACATAGGGGTGCACTGGTCTTTCTCAAACTTGATTGCTGGATTCTTAGGATAAATTCCTAGGAGTGCAATTCCTGGGTCAAATGGTAAGTCTATTTTGAGCATTTTGAGGAACGTCCATACTGCTTTCCACAATGGTTGAACTAATTTACATTCCCACCAGCAGTGTAGGAGGGTTCCCCTTTCTCCACAGCCTCGCCAACATTTGTTGTTGTTTGTCTTTTGGATGGCAGCCATCCTTACTGGTGTGAGGTGATACCTCATTGTAGTTTTAATTTGCATTTTTCTGATAATAAGGGATGTGGAGTATCTTTTCATGTGTCTGTTGGCCAGCTGTATTTCTTTTTTGGAGAACTGTCTGTTCAGTTCCTCTGCCCATTTTTTAATTGGGTTATTTGTTTTTTGTTTGTTGAGGCGTGTCAGCTCTTTATATATTCTGGACATCAAGCCTTTATCGGATGTGTCATTTTCAAATATATTCTCCCATACTGTAGGGTTCCTTTTTGTTCTATTGATGGTGTCTTCTGCTGTACAGAAGCTTTTCAGCTTAATATAGTCCCACTTATTCATTTTTGCTGTTGTTTTCCTTGCCCGGGGAGATATGTTCAAGAAGAGTTCACTCATGTTTATATCTAAGAGTTTTTCGCCTATGTTTACCTCCAAGAGTTTAATGGTTTCATGACTTACATTCAGGTCTTTGATCCATTTTGAGTTTACTTTTGTATATGGGGTTAGACAATGGTCCAGTTTCATTCTCCTACATGTAGCTGTCCAGTTTTGCCAGCACCATCTGTTGAAGAGACTGTCATTTCACCATTGTATGTCCATGGCTCCTTTGTCAAATATTAATTGACCATATATGTCTGGGTTAATGTCTGGATTCTCTAGTCTGTTCCATTGGTCTGTGGCTCTCTTCTTGTGCCAGTACCAAACTGTTTTGATTACTATGGCTTTATAGTACAGCTTGAAGTTGGGGAGTGAGATCCCCCCTACTTTATTCTTCTTTCTCAGGATTGCTTTGGCTATTCGGGGTCTTTGGTGTTTCCATATGAATTTTTGAATTATTTGGTCCAGTTCATTGAAGAATGTTGCTGGTAGTTTCATAGGGATTGCATCAAATCTGTATATTGCTTTGGGCACGATGGCCATTTTGACGATATTAATTCTTCCTGGCCACGAGCATGGGATGTTTCCATCTGTTAGTGTCCCCTTTAATTTCTCTTAAGAGTGACTTATAGTTTTCAGAGTATAAGTCTTTCACTTCTTTGGTTAGGTATATTCCTAGGTATTTTATTTTTTTTGATGCAATTGTGAATGGAGTTGTTTTCCTGATTTCTCTTTCTGTTGGTTCATTGTTAGTGTATAGGAAAGCCACAGATTTCTGTGTGTTGATTATGTATCCTGCAACTTTGCTGTATTCCGATATCATTTCTAGTAGTTTTGGGGTGGAGTCTTTAGGGTTTTTTATGTACAGTATCATGTCATCTGCAAATAGTGACAGTTTAACTTCTTCTTTACCAATCAGGATTCCTTGTATTTTTTTGTTTTGTCTGATTGCCCTGGCTAGGACCTCCAGTACTATGTTAAATAACAGTGGGGAGAGTGGGCATCCCTGTCTAGTTCCCGATCTCAGAGGAAAAGCTTTCAGCTTCTCACTGTTCAATATGATGTTGGCTGTGGGTTTATCATAAATGGCCTTTATTATGTTGAGGTACTTGCCCTCTATTCCCATTTTGCTGAGACTTTTTATCATGAATGGATGTTGAACTTTGTCAAATGCTTTTTCAGCATCTATGGAGATGATCGTGTGGTTTTTGTCTTTCTTTTTGTTGATGTGGTGGATGATGTTGATGGACTTTTAAATGTTGTACCATCCTTGCATCCCTGGGATGAATCCCACTTGGTCATGGTGTATGATCCTTTCGATGTATTTTTGAATTCGGTTTGCCAATATTTTGTTGAGTATTTTTGCATCTACGTTCATCAGGGATACTGGTCTGTAGTTTTCTTTTTTGGTGGGGTCTTTGCCTGGTTTTGGTATTAGGGTGATGTTAGCTTCATAGAATGAGTTTGGGAGTATCCTCTCCTCCTCTATTTTTTGGAAAACTTTAAGGAGAATGGGTATTATGTCTTCCCTGTATGTCTGATAAAATTCTGAGGTAAATCCATCTGGCCCAGGCGTTTTGTTCTTTGGTAGTTTTTTGATTACCGCTTCAATTTCGTTGCTGGTAATTGGTCTGTTTAGATTTTCTTTTTCTTTCTGGGTCAACTTGGAAGGTTGTATTTTTCTAGGAAGTTGTCCATTTCTCCTAGGTTTCCCAGCTTGTTAGCATATAGGTTTTCATAGTACTCTCTAATAATTCTTTGTATTTCTGTGGGGTCCGTCGTGATTTTTCCTTTCTCGTTTCTGATACTGTTGATTTGTGTTCACTCTCTTTTCCTCTTAATAAGTCTGGATAGAGGCTTGTCTAATTTTGTTTATTTTCTCGAAGAACCAGCTCTTGGTTTCACTGATTTTTGCTATTGTTTTATTATTTTCAATTTTGCTTATTTCCTCTCTGATATTTATTATGTCCCTCCTTCTGCTGACCTTAGGCCCCATTTGTTCTTCTTTTTCCAATTTCGATAACTGTGACATTAGACCATTCATTTGGGATTGTTCTTCCTTTTTTAAATATGCTTGGATTACTATATACTTTCCTCTTAAGACTGCTTTTGCTGTGTCCCACAGAAGTTGGGGATTAGTGTTGTTGTTGTCATTTGTTTCCACATACTGCTGGATCTCCATTTTGATTTGGTCATTGATCCACTGATTATTTAGGAGCGTGTTGTTAAGCCTCCATGTGTTTGTGAGCCTTTTTGCTTTCTTTGTACAGTTTATTTCTAGTTTTATGCCTTTGTGGTCTGAAAAGTTGGTTGGTAAGATTTCAATCTTTTGGAATTTACTGAGGCTCTTTTTGTGGCCTAGTATGTGGTCTATTCTGGAGAATGTTCCATGTGGACTTGAGAAGGATGTGTATCCTGTTGCTTTTGGATGTAGAGTTCTATAGATGTCTATTAGGTCCATCTGCTCTACTGTGTTGTTCAGTGCTTCCGTGTCCTTACTTATTTTCTGCCCTGTGTATCTATCCTTTGAGGTGAGTGGTGTGTTGAAGTCACCTAGAATGAATGCATTGCAGTCTATTTCCCCCTTTAGTTCTGTTAGTATTTGTTTCACATATGCTGGGGCTCCTGTGTTGGGTGCATATATATTTAGAATGGTTATATCCTCTTGTTGGACTGAGCCCTTTATCATTATGTAGTGTCCTTCTTTATCTCTTGTTACTTTCTTTGTTTTGAAGTCTATTTTGTCTGATATTAGTACTGCAACCCCTGCTTTCTTCTCGCTGTTATTTGCCTGAAATATGTTTTTCCATCCCTTGACTTTTAGTCTGTACATGTCTTTGGGTTTGAGTTGAGTTTCTTGTAAGCAGCATATAGATGGGTCTTGCTTTTTTATCCATTCTACTACTCTGTGTCTTTTGATTGGTGCAGTCAGTCCATTAACATTTAGGGTGACTATTGAAAGATATGTACTTATTGCCATTGTAGGCTTTAAATTAATGGTTACCAAAGGTTCAAGGTTAGCCTCTTTAGTATCTTACTGCCTAATTTAGCTCGCTTATTGAGCTGTTATATACACTGTCTGGAGATTCTTTTCTTCTCTCCCTTCTTATTTCTCCTCCTCCATTCTTCATATGTTGGGTGTTTTGTGCTGTGCTCTTTCTAGGAGTGCTCCCATCTAGAGCAGTCCCTGTAAGATGTCCTGTAGAGGTGGTTTGTGGGAAGCAAATTCCCTCAGCTTTTGTTTCTCTGGGAATTGTTTAATCCCACTATCATATTTGAATGATAGTCATGCTGGATACAGTATCCTTGGTTCAAGGCCCTTCTGTTTCATTGCATTAAATATATCATGCCATTCTCTTCTGGCCTGTAGGGTTTCTGTTGAGAAGTCTGACGTTAGCCTGATGGGTTTTCCTTTATAGGTGACCTTTTTCTCTCTAGCTGCCTTTAAAACTCTTTCCTTGTCCATGATCTTTGCCATTTTAATTATTATGTGTCTTGGTGTTGTCCTCCTTGGATCCTTTCTGTTGGGGGTTCTGTGTATTTCCGTGGTCTGTTCGATTATTTCCTCCCCCAGTTTGGGGAAGTTTTCAGCAATTATTTCTTCCAAGATACTTTCCATCCCTTTTCCTCTCTCTTCTTCTTCTGGCACCCCTATAATATGGATATTGTTCCTTTTGGATTGGTCACACAGTTCTCTTAATATTGTTTCATTCCTGTAGATCCTTTTGTCTCTATGTCAGCTTCTATGCGTTCCTGTTCTCTGGTTTCTATTCCATCAATGGCCTCTTGCATCCTATCCATTCTGCTTATAAACCCTTCCAGAGTTTGTTTCATTTCTGTAGTCTCCTTTCTGGCATCTGTGATCTCCCTCCAGACTTCATCCCATATCTCTTGCATATTTCTCTGCATCTCTGTCAGTATGTTTATGATTTTTATTTTGAATTCTTTGTCAGGAAGACTGGTTAGGTCTGTCTCCTTCTCTGGTGTTATCTCTGTGATCTTTGTCTGCCTGTCGTTTTGCCTTTTCATGGTGATAGGAATAGTTTGCAGAGCTGGGACGAGTGACAGCTGGAAGAACTTCCCTTCTTGTTGGTTTGTGGCCCTCCTCTCCTGGGAGAACAGCGACGTCTAGTGGCTTGTGCTGGGCAGCTGCGCGCAGACAGGGCTTCTGCTTCCTGTCCGGCTGCTATGGAGTTTATCTCCGCTATTGCTGAGGGCGTGGCCTGGCTCAGGCTGCTGCTCCAAAGTGGTGGAGTAGCGTTGGAGGGTGAGTGGCTGGGAGGCTATTTATCTCCATAAGGGGCCTCCCTGCTCCCTGCAGCCCAGGGGATTAGGGTGCCCAGATATCCCCGGATTCCCTACATCTGGATTAAGTGTCCCGCCCTGCCCCTTTAAGACTTCCAAAAAGTACCCACCCAAACAAAACAGCAACCCCAAAAAAAAAAATTTTTTTTAATTAAAAAAATTTAAAAAATTAGAAATGTCCACTCGTTTTTCTTTATTTTCTGGCGCCAGCCTCAGGCATCTGCTCACCAGTCTTGCTGCCCAGTTTCCCTAGTATTGCGGTCCCTGTCCCTTTAAGACTTCCAAAAAGTGCTCGCCAAACAAAATAGCAAAAAAAAAAAAAAAAAAAATGGTCGCTCGCTTTTTTTATGTCCTCTGGCGTCAGGCCTCCAGTACCTGCTCACTGTTCTTGCTGCCCTATTTCCCTAGTATCCAGGGCCCCGTGCACGCACTGTGTCTGCGCTCTGGCCCGGATGGCTGGGGCTGGGTGTTCAGCAGTCCTGGGCTCCTTCTCCCTCCCGCTCTGCCTACTCTTCTTCTGCTGGCAGCTGGGGGGAGGGGCTCTTGGGTCCTGCAGGGCTGGGGCTTGTATCTTACCCCCTTTACGAGGCACTGGGTTCTCGCAGGTGTGGATATGGTCTGGATGTTGTCCTGTGTCCTCTGGTCTTTATTCTAGGAAGAGTTGTCTTTGTTATATTTTCAAAGATATATGTGGTTTTGAGAGGAGATTTCCGCTGCTCTACTCACGCCACCATCTTGGCTCCCTCCCTCGCTTGCATTCTTATCTTCTCACCTCAGCACCCTCCCCTACCCAACACCTTGATTGCAACAATAATCTCAAAGACATAACTTTAGCTTCCTTTCCAAAGAAATACAGATGCCACTTCCTACCAATGAACTTGTTCACAATTGCTTAGAAAAAGAGGTAATCTCTATGATGTGTGGGTAGACAACCTACATCAAATACAGAAGATCAGAAGATATTATAATTTACCTGCTTTGATACTTAAGTGGTTCTCAGGTCCATGAATAGTTCAAGAATCTGAAAGAATAAATGATAACTCACCTAATGCTGTATCATTAATGTTCTCAACAACAACAAAAAAACATTTCTGTTTTAAGATTTGTGGCCTTCAGGCAGGCAACCTAATTTACTCAGATGTTCTGCCTTGATATTTCACTAAGGTAACTGCACAGAGGAACAAATGTGACTGTGAAATTGATCTACCATGTGCTCAGAAATGTTATCCTTCTTTAGAAATTGGTCTGGCTTTGAAGCCCTACTCACAGCCTAGTTTCTCATTGAAAGGAAGTTTTATCCATGCAAAGAATCAAAGTCTAGTAATCAGTATCCCTGCCCACTCCTGAATACAGCCTCCTACCCTACTAATCAAGAAAATTGTACCAGAGCTCCTAGAAATCTTGGTAGCCCACCTTGCAGCTCTCATTACAGCAGCACTTGAGTGGAGAACCTAGCCAGTGGCACTACCCATCTGCAAGAGGCAGGACCCTGGCCCATTAAGCCAGTGTGTAATTCTCCCTAATTTGATTCTGAAACAAGAGTTTGCCAGCCTTGGAGTCTATATGGGACCCCACCTATAGAAAAAAACTACAGTTGACCTTTGAATAACACAGTGGGGAGGGGCACCTACTTCCCCCAACCCATACATTAGAAAATATGTCTGTAGCTTAACTACTAATAGCCTACTGTTGACTAGAAGCCTCACTTGATAACATAAGCAGTTGATTTACACATATTTTGTCTGGTTTATGTATTATATTCTGTGTTCTTACAATAAAGTAAGCTATAGAAAATGCTTTTTCAATTTGCAAATCTCCAAAAAAATTTCCAATACATTTATTGAAAAAACCCACTCTAAGTGGGCCCATAAAGCTTAAACCCATGTTGTTGAAGTTTGCTCAATACAAGATGAAGCCTTCAAACTGCCTGACTAGGAGACCTAACCAGACCAGATGTGAATCTGCATAGCCTATCCTGCAGCTCACCTGAACAGAGAACACAGTCTGGGGCTTTCCTGGTTTGTCAAGCAAAACCAGTGTCTGGCCAGGAAATTCAGTGCACTCTTGCTGATTCAGGTCCCCAACAAGCAGTGCAGGCTTTAGGGCCCATTCTGCTACCCCATCGAGATAGGAAAGTTTTTTGTTACTGAAAACACAGCTAAGTACAGTACCCAGTCTTGACTGTTTAGGTCTGACCAGAAAACCCACAGAGCCCAACACACAGCCTTGCTTGGACAGGGAACAAAACTAGCAATCTCATCCAACTGTTCTCAGTTAATGTCACCACCAAAACTTAGAGAATGGGCAATGGTGATGCTCACAAATAGACCCTGATAGCAAGCCTCATCTGCCCAAGGATGTTACCAACTGACACATTCAGAATTCTGAGTTGAGCACACTAGTGAACTGTTCTGCCAAAGAACAATATCATAAAAGTGATGACCCTGTGTCTGCAGTTGAAGAATGGGGAAGGAAACTGCTCACTCAAATGCATAATGGCATAAGGAATAAAGGATTATGAAAATCAGGTATATATGACACCACTAAAGGAAATGAATAAATTGATCCTAAAGAAATAGAATTCATAGAACTGCCAGACACAGAATTCAGAATAATACCCTTAAAAAGTTTAGTGAACAACAAGAACACACAATTAAACAAAATTTAGGAAAGCAATGCATGAGCAAAACAAGTTCAACAAAGAAAAAACATAAAAACAAAAAACAGAAGTCTTAGGGCTGATACAGTGACTTAACTGAATAATTCAATAGAGAGATTCAACAGCCAGAAAAAATAAACCAGTGAGCCAGAAGACTAGATATTTGACATTATCCTGTCAAAGGAGCAAAAAAAGAAAAAGAATGAAAAAGTGATGAAAACCATGGGATTTACGGGACACAGTCAAAAGAAACAATATCTTCACCTACAAATCCCAGAAGAAAAGAAGAGAGTGAGAAAGACAGAAAGTGGATTTAATGTAATAATGGCTACTCTTCCCAAAACTGGGGAGTAAAATGAGTGCCAAAGGACCCCAAGGAGTTCCCCCATAAGACTATGGGCAGATTTCCCAACAGAAATTTCAGGCCAGGAGAAAATGGGATGACATATTAAAAATATCACAAGAAAAGAAAAACGTCCTAAACAATAATTCTGTACCCAGTAAAACTGTCCTCCAGAAATGGAGAGAGAAAGATATTCCCAAAGAAAAACAGACAGCATTCACCAGAACTTCCCTACAAGAAATGATGAAGATAGTTCTTTGAGTGGAAGTAAAAGGATGCTAATTAACATCATAAAAAAATAAGTGGCGCAAAACTCACTGGTAAAGATAATAGTATATTCAAACTTAGATTTTGTAACATAGAAATGGTGGTGCATAATTCACGTACTACTCCACCTTAAAAGTTAAAACTGAGTTCTTACAAATAATATAACTGAGGTAAACCATTAATAATAAACAACATAAAAATACATAAACTGTAACATCAATAACTTAAAATGTGAGAAGGAGTAGTAGTAAAGTTTAAAGTTTAGAATCAAGTTGTTATCAGTTAAAATAAGCTGTTATAAAATCATGGCAAATAGTTGGATTAAAGATGGTGGCATGAGAGGAGACACAGAGGCTTCCTCCTAAAACTGGATACAATTAGAAATTTAATTTGCTCAACTAATCCTAAGAGAGCAACAGGAAAGAGGACGCATCAGACTGCACACACCTGGAGAAAAGAGCAGACTTCAGCGAACAGGGTAACGTACCAGAGCTGTGGCTCCGCAGGACCCGAGCCCCTCCCCCACCCCAGCTCACCGGCAGGAGGAAGAGAAACGGAGCAGGGAGGGAGGGGAAGGCTTGGGACTGCTGAATACCTAGCTCCGGAGATCTGCTCTGAGAGCACAAATCTACATTTCACGGTGCTTTCATGAGACTCGCATGACTACTGGGTTGGAAAGTTAATATAGGCAGAGGTCCTGGGGAGACTGGGATTCTGGCTGCTTTTGGAAAGCAGGGATCCATATCTGGCTCCGCTGGGACAAAAACTTATACCTGTGTGCACGGCCCACTGGCTCAGGCACAGGAGACAGGCACAGCAGCCAGGAGGCGGGAACAGCTCTTTCCTACCCCCAGTACTGCTCCCCTGCGAACCCCGACATTGCTTCAGGGGCTCAGCAGCTCCAGAATAGAGCTTCTGGACACTAGAGGGCGCCATATACAAACATGAAATGCCAAAGGAACCTTGTCCAGAGTAAAATTGTTAATACAACTCCCGAGAAAGATTTAAATGATATGGACCTCATGACTCTTCCTGAAAAGGAGTTCAAAATAAAAGTAAACAACATCCTAATGGAGGTACGGAAAGACATCCAAGAACTCAGGAATGAATTTAGGTCAGAGATCCAATCATTAAAGAACACGATGGATGGTATTAAAAGCAGGTTGGATATGGTGGAGGAGACAATAAATGAAATAGAAACTAGAGAAGAGGAATACAAAGAAGCTGAGGCACAGAGAAAAAAAAGGATCTCTAAAAATGAAAGAATATTGAGAGAACTGTGTGACTAATCCAAGTGGAATAATATTCGCATTATAGGGATACCAGAAGAAGAAGAGAGAGAGAAAGGGATAGAAAGTGTCTTTGAGGAGGTAGTTGCTGAAAACTTCCCCAATCTGGGGAAGGACATAGTCTGTCAGGCCATGGAGATCCACAGATCCCCCTACACAAGGGACCCAAGGAAGACAACACCAAGACACATAGTAATTAAAATGGGAAACATCAAGGATAAGGACAGACTGTTAAAAGAAGCCAGAGGCAGAAATAAGATCACATACAAAGGAAAGCCCATCAGACTAACATCAGACTTCTCAGCAGAAACCTTACAGGCCAGAAGGGAGTGGCATGATGTATTTAATGCCATGAAGCAGAAGGGAATGGAAACAAGATTACTTTATCCGGCGAGATTATCATTTAAATTTGAAGGAGGGATTAAACAATTTCCAGATAAACAAAAGCTGAGAGAGTTTACCTCCCACAAACCATCTCTGCAGTCTATTTTGGAGGGACTGCTATAGATGGAAGTGTTCCTAGGGTTGGATAGCTGTCACCAGAGGTAGTAAAATCATGGTAGGGAGGGTGCAGCAGCTGATTATGAATCAAATGCAAAATTAAATTGACTATCCCCAAAGCCAATCAAGGGACAGAGAAAAAGTATAGAATCTGATACCCAATATATAAAGAATGAAGGAGAAAGAAAAAGGAGGAGAAATAGAAAAGAACCTTTAGATTGTGTTTGTAACAGCATACTAAGTGAGTTAAGTTAGACTCTAAGATAGTAAGGAAAGTAACCTGGAAACTTTGGTAACCATGAATCTAAAACCTGAAATGGCAATAAGTACATACCTATCGATAATCACCCTAAATGTAAACAGACTGAAGGCACCAATCAAAAGATATAGAGTCACAGAATGGATAAAAAAACAAGACCCATCTATATGCTGCTTACAAGAGACTCACCTCAAACCCAAAGACATGCACAGACTAAAAGTCAAGGGATAAAAAAAGATATTTCATGCAAACAATAGGGAGAAAAAAGCAGGAGTTGCCGTACCAGTATCAGACAAAATAGACTTCAAAACAAAGAAAGTAACAACAGATAAAGAAGGACATTACATAATGATAAAGGGCTCAGTCCAACAAGAGGATATAACCATTATAAATATATATGCACCCAACACAGGAGCACCAGCATATGTGAAACAAATACTAACAGAACTAAAGGAGAAAACAGACTGCAATGCATTCATTTTAGGAGACTTCAACACACCATTCACTTCAAAGGAAAGATCCACCAGACAGAAAATAAGTAAGGCCAAAGAGGCACTGAACAACTCTCTAGAACAGATACTAGAACAGGACCTAATAGACATCTATAGAACTCTACACCCAAAAGCAACAGGATACACATTCTTCTCAAGTGCACATGGAACATTCTCCAGAATAGACCACATACTAGGCCAAAAAAAGAGCCTCAGTAAATTCAGAAAGATTGAAATCCTACCAACTAACATTTCAGACCACAAAGGTATAAAACTAGAAATAAATTGTACCAAGAAAGCAAAAAGGCTCACAAACACATGGAGGCTTAACAACACTCTTCTAAATAGTCAATGGGTCAATGACCAAATTAAAATGGATATCCAGCAATATATGGAAATAAATGACAACAACAACACTAAGCCCCAACTTCTGCGGGATGCAGCAAAAGCAGTCTTAAGAGGAAAGTATATAGCAATCCAGGCATATTTAAAGAAGGAAGAACAAACCCAAATGAGTAGTCTAACATCACAGTTATCAAAATTGGAAAAAGTAGAACAAATTAGGCCTAAAGTCAGCAGAAGGAGGGACATAATAAAGATCAGAGAAGAAATAAACAAAACTGAGAAGAATAAAATAATAGCAAAAAACAATGAAACCAAGAGCTGGTTCTTTGAGAAAAGAAACAAAATAGATAAGCCGCTAGCCAGACTTATTAAGAGAAAAAGAGAATCAACACACATCAACAGAATCAGAAATGAGAGCAGAAACATCACGACGGACCAAACAGAAATACAAAGAATTATTAGAGACTATTATGAAAACCTATATGCTAAGAAGCTGGAAAACCTAGAAGAAATGGACAACTTCCTAGAAAAATACAACCTTCCAAGACAGACCAAGGAAGAAAGACAAAATCTAAACAAACCATTACCAGCAAAAAAACTGAAGTGGTTATCAAAAAACTACCCAAGAAAAAACCCCTGGGCCAGTTGGATTTACCTCGGAATTTTATCAGACATACAGAGAAGATATAATACCCATTCTCCTTAAAGTTTTCCAAAAAATAGAAGAGGAGAGAGTACTCCCAAACTCATTCTATGAAGCCAACATCACCCTAATACCAAAACCAGGCAAAGACCCCACGAAAAAAGAAAATTACAGACCAATATCCCTGATGAACGTAGATGCAAAAATACTCAATAAAATATTAGCAAATTGAATTCAGAAATATATCAAAAGGATCATACACCATGACCAAGTGGGATTCATCCCAGGGATGCAAGGATGGTACAACATTCAAAAATCCATCAACATCATCCACCACATCAACAAAAAGAAAGACAAAAACCACATGATCATCTCCATAGATGCTGAAAAAACATTTGACAAAATTCAACATCCATTTATGGTAAAAACTCTCAGCAAAATCGGTAAAGAGGGCAAGTACCTCAATATAATAAAGGCCATATACGATAAACTGACAGCCAACATCATACTGAACAGCGAGAAGCTGAAAGCTTTTCTTCTGAGATCGGGAACAAGACAGGGATGCCCACTCTCTCCACTGTTATTTAACATAGTACTGGAAGTCCTAGCCACAGCAATTAGACAAAACAAAGAAATACAAGGAATCCAGATTGGTAAAGAAGAAGTTAAACTGTCACTATTTGCAGATGACATGATATTGTACATAAAAAACCCTGAAGACTCCACTCCAAAACTACTAGAACTTATATTGGAATACAGCAAAGTTGCAGGATACAAAATTAACACACAGAAGTCTGTGGCTTTCCTATACACTAACAATGAACCAACAGAAAGAGAAATCAGGAAAACAATTCCATTCACAATTGCATCAAAAAGAATAAAATACCTAGGAATAAACCTAACCAAAGAAGTGAAAGACCTATATCCTGACAACTATAAGACACTCTTAAGAGAAGTTAAAGAGGACACTAACAAATGGAAACTCATCCCATGCTCTTGGCTAGGAAGAATTAATATCGCCAAAATGGCCATCTTTCCCAAAGCAATATACAGATTTGATGCAATCCCTATCAAATTACCAACAACATTCTTCAACGAACTGGAACAAATAGTTCAAAAATTCATATGGAAACACCAAAGACCCCGAATAGCCAAAGCAATCCTGAGAAAGAAGAATAAAGTGGCGGGGATCTCCCTCCCCAACTTCAAGCTCTACTACAAAGCCACAGTAATCAAGACAATTTGGTACTGGTACAAGAACAGAGCCACAGACCAGTGGAACAGATTAGAGACTCCAGACATTAACCCAAACATATGTGGTCAATTAATATTCGATAAAGGAGCCATGGACATGCAATGGGGAAATGACAGTATCTTCAACACATGGTGCTGGCAGAACTGGACAGCTACATATAGGAGAATGAAACTGGATCACTGTCTAACCCCATACACAAAAGTAAATTCAAAATGGATCAAAGACCTGAATGTAAGTCATGAAACCATAAAACTCTTAGAAAAAAACATAGGCAAAAATCTCTTGTATGTGAACATTAGCAACTTCTTCATGAATATATTTCCCCAGGCAAGGAAAACAAAAGCAAAAATGAACAAGTGGGACTATATCAAGCTGTAAAGCTTCTGTATAGCAAAGGACACCATCAATAGAACAAAAAAGGTACCCTACAGTATGGGAGAATATATTCGTAAATGACAGATCCGATAAAGGCTTGACATCCAAAACAATAAAGAGCTCACACTCCTTAACAAACAGAAAGCAAATAATCCAATTAAAAAATGGGCAGAGGAGCTGAACAGTTGTCCAAAGAAGAAATTCAGATGGCCAGCAGACACATAAAAAGATGCTCCACATAGCTAGTTATCAGAGAAATGCAAATTAAAACCACAATGACATATCACCTCACACCAGTAAGGGTGGCTACCATCCAAAAGACAAACAACAACAAATGTTGGCAAGGTTGTGGAGAAAGGGTAACCCTCCTACACTGCTGGTGGGAATGTAAATTAGTTCAACCATTGTGGAAAGCAGTATGAAGGTTCCTCAAAATGCTCAAAATAGACTTACCATTTGACCCAGGAATTTCACTTCCAGGAATTTACCCTAAGGATGCAACACTCCAGTTTGAAAAAGACAGATGCACCCCTATGTTTATCACAGCACTATTTACAATAGCCAAGAATTGGAAGCAACCTAAGTGTCCATCAGTAGATGAATGGAAAAAGAAGATGTGGTACATATACACATGGAATATTATTCAGCCATAAGAAGAAAACAAATCCTACCATTTGCAACAACATGGATGGAGCTAGAGGGTATTATGCTCAGTGAAATAAGCCAAGTGGAGAAAGACAAGTACCAAATGATTTCACTCATCTGTGGAGTATAAGAACAAAAGAAAAACTGAAGGAACAAAACAGCAGCAGAATCACAGAACCCAAGAATGGACTAATAGTTACCAAAGAGAAAGAGTCTGGGGAGAATGGGAGGGTAGGGAGGGATAAGGGCGGGGAAGAAGAAAGGGGGTATTATGATTAGCATATATAATGTGGGGGTGGGGGAAAGGGGAGGGCTTTCCAACACAGAGAAGACAAGTAGTGGTTCTACAACATCTTGTTATGCTGATGGACAGTGACTGTAATGGGGTTTGTGGGGGGTTCTTGGGGTAGGTGAGAGCCTAGTGAACATAATGTTCTTCATGTAATTGTAGATTAATGATACCAATTTAAAAATAAATAAAATAATATAAAAAAATAAATTTAAAAAAGGCAATAGAAAATATCTATGAACCTAAGAGCTGGTTCTTTAAGAAAGATATAATTGACAAACCTTAATCTCCCAGGAAAAAAAGACAAACAAAATAAGAAATGAAAGAAGACATATTACAACTAATACTACAGATACACAAAGGATCATAATAGACTACTATAAAAATTTGTATACCAACGAATTGGGCACCCTACAAGAAATGGATGAATTTCTAGAAATATACAACCAAGACTGACACACAAGAAAAAGAGAATCTAAACAGTCCAATCATTAGTAAGGAAATTAAATCAGTAATCAAAAACCTTGCAACAAAAATCTAGGACCAGACCTTCACTGGTGAATTCTATGAAATAGTTTAAGGGAATATTAACTACCAAATCTTCTCAAAGTCTTCCAAAAAATACAAGAGGATAGAATGCTTCCAAATGTGTGTTACAAGGCCAGCAGTACTGATACCAAAACAAGACAATGTGTCACAAAAAAAAGTGAATTATAGGCCAGTTATCTCCGATGAACACAGATGCAAAACCTCAATAAAATATTAGCAAACCCAGTTCACTACATTACAGAGATCATATACCATGATCAAGTGGGATATATCCCAAGGATGCAAAGATGGTTCAATATCTGTAAATCAATGTCATATACCACATTAATAAAATGAAGGATTACTATCACATGAATGTTTCAATAGATACAAAAATGCACTTAACAAAATCCAAATATATTTATGACAAAAAACCATCAACAAACTGGATATAGAGGAAATGTACCTCAACATAATAAAGGACATATAAGGCAAGCCTACAACTAACATCATACTCAACAGTGAAAAGCTAAAATCTCTTCCTCTAAGATGAGAAACAAATTAAATAGTTTGCTACTATCTTTATTGGCAGATCACATTATACAAAGAAAACCCTAAAGACTTCACCAAAAAACTGTAGAACTAAAAAATGAATTTAGCAGTTACAGAATACAAAATCAATATACGAAATCAGTTGCATTTTTATACAGTAATAATGTAATATCACAAGGAGAAAACAACCCCATTTACAATTTCATCAAAAGAATAAAATATTTAGGAATCAATTTAACCAAAGAGGTGAAAGACCTATACACTGAAAATTATGACACTGATGAAAGGCATTGAAGAAGACACAAATAAATGGAAAGATGTTCTGTGCTTATGGCTTAGAATAATATTGTTAAAATGTCCATACTACCCAAAGCTATTTATTCAATACAATCCCTATCAAAATTCCGAGGGCATTTTTCACAGAAATAGAAAAAAGCAATCCTAAAATTTGTATAGAACCACTAAAGAGCCTGAATAGTCAAAGCAATCTTGAGCAAGAACAACAAATCTGGAGGCCTCATGCTCCCTGGTCTCAAATTATATTTCAAAAGTACAGCAATCAAAACAGTATGGTACTGGCATAAAAATAACACTTAGACCAATGGAACAGAGAGCCCAGATATAAACCCACACATATATGGTCAATTAATTTACAACAAAGTAGGCAAGAATTTACAACAGGGAAAGAAGAGTCTCTTCAATAAATGGTGTTGGGGAAACAGGACAACTACAGGCAAAAGAAGGAAAGTGGGCCACTATCCTATACTACACACAAAAGACAATGCAAAATGGATTAAAGACTTGACCTTAAGACCTGAAACCATAAAGAGTCCTTGAATAAAATGTAGGCCATAACTCCTTGATATTGGCCCATGTGTTGATTTTTGGGATTTGACACCAAAAGCAAAAGCAAAACTAAAGAAGTGTAACTACATCAAACTGAAAAGTTTCTATACAGCAAGGAAAATTTTCAACAAAATGAAAAGGCAATCTACTGAATGGGAGAAAATATTTGCATGTGGCCAAAAACTGTCTAAATTTAACAAAAGCCATAAATCCGCAGATCCAAGATCAACAAACACAAAGCACCAGATGCTTGAAAAAAATGGCATGAAAATATACTGTAATAAAAGTATTTAAAATCACTGACAAATAGAAAATCTTAAACTTAGCCAGATAAAAAGGCATGGTACATATGAAAGAATAAAATAAGAATAAAATCAGGCTTCTTGTCACAAACAAAATTCTAATAGGAAAGTTTAGCAATGCAGACTCACCTCAAGAAAGAAGAAAAATATCAAATAAACCATCTACCTTTACACAGAAAGGAACTAGAAAAAGAAAACAAAGCCCAAAGTTAGTAGAAGAAGGAGATAAGGAAGACAAGAGAAGAAATAAATGAAATAGAGGCTAAAAAAACTAATAAAATTGATAAAATTTTAGCTAGACTTATCAAGAAAAAACAGAACTCAAATAAATAATATCAGAAATGAAAGAGAAGGTACAACTGGCACCACAAAACACATAAGCTTGTAAGAGATTGCCATGAAAAATTATATGCCAAAAAATTGAATGACATAGAAGAAATGGATAAAGTCCTAAAAACATAATCTAGGACTGAACCAGGAAGAAATTGAAAATCTGAACAGACCAATTACTAGTAATGAAATTAAAATGGTAATTTAAAAATTCCCAAACAAAAGTCTGACCAAATGGCTTTACTAGTGAATTCTATCAAACATTTAAAGACAAGTTAATCTCAATCCTTCTGAAACTATTCCAATAGATGGACTATTCTTTGAGTCCATCATAACCCTAATGCCAAAGCAGAAAAAGACACTACAAAAAATGAAAATTACATACCAATATCCTGTTGAACAGAGATGTAGAAATCCTTTAAAAAAATATGAGTAAATTGAATACAAAAATACATCAAAAAGATCATTCGCCACAACCAAGTTAGTATATATTCCAGGGATGAAAGTATAATTCAATATCCACAAATCAATCAATGTGAGAACATCACATTAACAAAATGGAGGCTAAAAACTATATGATCATCTCAATAGAAGCAGTAAAATCATTTGACAAAATTCAGCATCCACTCATGATAAAAATTCTCAACAAAGAGAATATAAAGAGAACATACCTCAATATAATAAAGTCCACATATGACAAACCCACAGCTAACATCATACTAAATGATGAAAAGCTGAAAGCTTTCCCTTTAAGATCAGGAGCAAGACAAGGATATACAATCTCAACTTTTATTCAACATAGTACTGGAAGTCCTACCACAGCAATCAGACAAGAAAAAGAAATGAAAGGTATCCAAACTGGTAAGGAAGAAGTAAAATTGTCACTATTTGCAGATAAGATGATACTAGCTATAGAAACCCTAAATACTTCACCAAAACAAAATTATTAGAATAAATTAATTCAGTAAAATTGCAGGATACAAATCAATATACAGAAATCTGTTGCATTTCCACTTCCTAATAATGAACTAGCAGAAAGGGCAATTAAGAAAACATTACTATTTGC
The DNA here is from genome assembly GCF_030020395.1 of Manis pentadactyla. Lineage (NCBI taxonomy): Eukaryota > Metazoa > Chordata > Mammalia > Pholidota > Manidae > Manis > Manis pentadactyla. The sequence goes on along the minus strand of NC_080029.1, from coordinate 95,180,720 downwards.
AATCCCATCAAAATGTATAAAATACATTGGAATAAATCTAACCAAGGAGATAAAAAACCTTTAATCTGCAAATGATATGATATTAATGAAAGAAACTGAAGACAACACAAATAAATTGGAAAGATATTATATGCTCATGTATAGGAAGAATTAATATTGTTAAACTGTCTATACTACCCAAAGCAACCTACAAATTCAGTTCAGGCCCAATAAAAATACCTATGGCATTTTCACACAACTAGAACAAATAGTCCTAAAATGTGTATGAAATTACAAAAGACCGCTAATAGCCAAAGCAATCTTGAGAAAGAACAACAAAGCTGAAGGTACCACACTTTCTGATTTTAAGCTATACTACACAATTATAGTAATCAAAACAGTATGGAACTGGCACAAAATAGACACAACAGATATGTGGAACAGAATAGAGAACCCAGAGAAACCCACGCTTATCTGTTCAATTAATCAATGACAACAGGGAAAAGAATATACAATGGTTAAAAACAATGTCTTCAATGAAAGGTGCTGGGAAATCTGAACAGTTACATACAAAAAGAATGAAACAGGACCACTGTCTTACACTATACACAAAAATAAACTTAAAATAAAGACCTAAATTTAAGACATGAAACCATAAAACTCCTAAAAGGAAACATAGGCAAGCAACTATTAGAAATTGGCATTAACAATTTTTTTCTGGATATGTCTCCCCAGGCAAGACAAGCAAAAGAAGAAAAAAGTGGGATTATATCAAACTAAAAAGCTTCTGCACAATAAGGGAAACCAACAACAAAATGAAAAGGTAACCTACTGAATGGGAGAAGATATTCGTGCATCATATATCTGGTAAGCAGTTAATATCCAAAGTATATATAAAGAACATATTCAACTCAATAGCAAGAAAAAAAAGTCCAATTAAAAAATGGGCAGAAGATTTAAACAGACATTTTTCCAAAGAAGACATACAGGTTGGCCAACAGATACAAGAAAAAATGGTCAGCATCACTAATCATCAGGGATATGCACATCAAAACCAGAAAGAAATATCACCTCATACCTGATTAATGGTTATTATCCAAAACATGAGAAATAACAGGTATTAGCAAGGATATGGAGAAAAAGGAACTCTTGTGCACTGTTGGTAAGAAAGTAAAGTGGTGCAGCCACTATGGAAAACAGTATGGAAGTGTCTCAAAATATTAGAACTATCATATGATCCAGCTATTCCACTTCTGGGTATTTTCAAAGAAAATAAAAACACTAACTCTGAAAGATATATACACCTCCATGTTCTTTGCAGCACTATTTAAAATAGCCAACACATGCAAACAGTTTAACTGTCCATTGATGCATGAATGGATAAAGAAGTTGTGATATGCTTACATATATATGTGTGTGTATGAATATTATTCAACCATCAATAAAGAATGAAATTTTGCCATTTGTAACATTAATAGACCTCAAGGGCATTATGCTAAGTGAAGTAAGTCAGAGAAAGACAAATACCATATGATCTCTCTTGTATGTGGAATCTAAAAACCAGACAAATGAAACTAATAGATTCATAAATACAGAGAACAAACTGGTAATTGTCAAAGGGGGGTGGAGATGGGTGGATGGGCAAAAAGTGAAAGGGACAAACAGGTACAAACTTCCAATTATAAAATAAGTCATGGGGATAAAATGTACAACATCGTGAATATAGTGAGTAATATTGTAATAACTTTGGTGACAAGTGGTAACTACATTTATTGTGATGAACATTTTGTAATGTATATAATTGTTGAAGTACTATGTACATCTGGAACTAATATTTTATATCAACTATATGTCAATAAAAATAAATTAACCATCCTATCATATTTCCAAAATAAAAATAATTATTAAAACATATTGTCATCTGTCTTCTCTAGTCGATATTTTACTAGGGTTTTTGTCTGTTTAGTATATCAGGCTACATAGTAGCATGGATTTTCATTGTAACTTCCCTTCAAGAAAGAATTAGTATCAATCACAGGGATTTCCTTTAGGATCCACTGGAGTATTCAAGCCAAGGCCATATTCATCCTGAGCAGCCCTCAGCCAGTGACTGAGCATGCCAGCAGTCTAGACCCAAGACATTTCTCCCTGACATGGGACTTTTCTACAGCCTGTCTTGGCCTTGGCCAGTCCAACTGGGAGCCCCAAGGTATTCTCAGAGCTGCATCACAGTTTGAGGCTCTTCCTTTCCCAATCTTTTCATTTTCCCTCTCCTTTCAACGGAATGAGACCCTAAACATGATCTGAAGTCTCCCTGATGACTTCTCTCTCCACACTTTATCTTTCACATTAACTCTCTTGTATTTCTAACTCCTTAGCATATGCTTCCCAAAGGACTAGAATCGACATAGTTAGTGCTAGGAGTGGTGTGAGAAAGGATTAGATAAGATGGGGCTTTGAAAGTAGAAAATTCATTACCAGGCTGGTAAGGATACCCCATGTTGAGTGGCATGTGGGACATGAATAATCCATGGCATAAGGTGGCAGCTCCACTACCCAAGACTTCACCAGTATCACCAGGAACATATGGTCAGTAGATCATCCTGGCTGGGGCCATTACCCAGGCTTCTGTCTTTGTATGCATTGTTCCCTCACAACTTTGGAATTGGCTATGTATATCTTCAAAGATGACTTAACACAAACAGTTAAAGGCTGAATGTGAGAGCAGAAGGGTCTCTGTTAGGTTTTCAAAGAGGCTCTTCTTGCCTGTGGGGGAAGAATGGACACAGCCAAGGAACAGACTGGGGATCTGATAGGGTTGCTGAGCTTCAAAAATGGATGAACCCTATGGGTAGATACTCCCTGTAAATCTTGATTCTGCAGACTTCCCTAAATCCTCAGAGCCTTCAGAGCTAGTGCAACACTCTCTTGGGGACTAGTCGCACCCTCACCCCATTCTGCGGGAAGGTATGGTATAGTCCCCTCCCACACAGGATGGCAGCAGCTTTCATCAAAAACTTCCCCCAGCTATATAATTAGGGTTATCCCATTATAACATATCTGGGCCACAGGGAAGAAAGCAATATAACTATAGGAAGTTGTAAGAAGTAGTCAGCATGTGCTAGCCAGGGAAATAACTGTAGAATTGGATTTTGAGCGTTCTCAATCAAGACTGGAATATATGACTGGATAAGCAACAATTCATTGACTTGGATACAAGATTTAACATCGTTCACTCCCTCCCAGAGGACAGGACAAACTCACTGCAGAAGTGGCCCAGAGGAAGCGATGACCCATGCTGAGCAAGCTGAAATGCCTGATTGACATGGTAGACTATGGGGCACCTCGCTACATTACAGCAAGGATGAATCCTGACAAGGACTGTATCTACCATAAACTCAACCAAATAGAGACTATAACTGTTGTTGCTGTGGAGGCAGCATCTCTGTGAGAGCAGATTAATGAGGAAATTATATGAAGTCATTGATTAGGTGAATGTATTTTTTTTTCTATCCAATTCAGGGAAGAATATCCAAAACAGCCCTGGGGAAGACATTCCTGTGGAATGGATAAGTAAATGTATTTATAACCTATGATAACTCTTCTTTGCTCTCATAATATGGTCAGGAGAGATCTGGACCATATTAAATTGTAAAAAAAAATCACACTGATATATTACATCCATGAAATCATGCTGATGAGGCAGGATATATAAGATGTGGCTAGTATATTGAAAGCTTTGATTGAGAACATTTTCTGGAAGACAAAAGAACTCTTCCAAAATTCAGGAACTGTAATTTTAATAAAGTATCTAGACATCTAGTGACCAGGAATGTGCCTAGACATCTTTGAAGTAAAATAGAAATCACTGTATCTTGCATGCCTTGCCACAAAGAAGTAAACACAATGCCTAGTCAGCCTCTTCGCATTTAGGGACAGCAAATCCCTCACTGGAGATGCTGGATTGGCCTATAAACTAGGTGACACAAAAGACTGCCAGTTTAAGCAGGCCCTAGAGAAGAAATGTGTTCTTTGGCAGGTCCAGACTATGATTCAAGACACTCCTACCTCTTTGGTTAGATGAATCAGCAGACATGATGGTGTCAATGGTGAGAAATTATGGAAAGCCTCTGCTGTTCTGAAACAAGGTCATGTCATCTGCAACAGAGAATTATATGCCTTTGAGATCTCCTGGTGTGTTACTGGGACCTGGTAGAGACAGAATGCTTGACCATGGAACAGTAAGCGACTATTTGTCTCATCTGTGATAAGCTGGGTTATATGTGACCATTAAATCACAGTGGATAGTCACTTGTTTTATCCATCCTTATAAGATGGGAATGGTTCATTTGGAATTAAGCCCAAGCAGGAACAGCGCTGGTGCAGTTTACTTTTGCTTGTAGTCCTGACCCATACCAAGTGTTGAGGAAATGGAGCAAATTTCACTCTCACACACTGCTCATGGGAAGGGAAGATTGTGCAACCACATTGGAGTATGATTTGGCAGTTTCATAAAAAATTAAACACACTAAGTAATCCACCCACTCTATATGCAGATATCCAAGATAAATATAAGAATATATCCATACAAAAACAATGCACATAAATGCTCATATCAGGTGTATTTGTAATAGCCAGCAACTGGAAACCCCCAAATTTCTATCAAGAGATGAGTGGATAAATAAACTGGTGTATAACGACCATACAATGAATACCATTCAGCAATATAAAGGAATAAACTATTGATCCAACAACATGGATGAAACTCAATATAAGTATGCTGAATGACAAAAGCCTATTTTTTTATTATTAAAGTATTATTGATATACACTCATGAATGTTTCACATGAAAAAACAATGTGGTTACTACATTCACCCATGTTATCATGTCCTCCCCATACCCCACTGCAGTCACTGCCCAACAGTATAGTAAGATGCCACAGAGTCACTATTTGCCTTCTCTGTGATACACTGTCTTCCCCGTGATGCCCACCACACCATGTGTGCCAATCATAATACCCCTCAATCCCTTTCTTCCTCCATCCCCACCCACCCTCTGCAACCCTCCCCTTTGGTAACCATTACTCCCTTCTTGGAGTCTGTGAGTCTGTTGCTGTTTTGTTCCTTCAGTTTTGCTTTGTTGTTATACTCCACAAGTGAGGGAAACCATTTCGTACTTGTCTTTCTCTGCCTGGCTTATTTCACTGAGCATAATACACTCCAACTCCATCCATGTTGTTGCAAATGGTAGGATCTGTTTCTTTCTTATGCCCGAATAGTATTTCATTGTGTATATGTACCACCTCTTCTTTATCCATGCATCTACTGATGGACACTTAGGTTGATTCCATAACTTGGCTATTGTAAATAGTGCTGCAATAAACATAGGGGTGCATATATCTTTTTGAATCTGATAAATTATATTTTTGGGTAAATTCCTAGGAGTGGAATACCCAGGTCAAATGGTATTTCTATTTTTAGTTTTTTGAGGAACCTTCATATTGCTTTCCACAATGGTTGAACTACCTTACATTCCCACCAGCAGTGTAGGAGGGTTCCTCTTTCTCCACATCCTCACCAGCATTTGTTGTTCTTAGTCTTTTTGATACTGGCCATCCTAACTGGTGTGAGGTGATATCTCATTGTGGCTTTTATTTGCATTTCTCTGATAATTAGTGATGTGGAGCATGTGTTCTTGGAGTCTGTGTGCCTATTGGCCATCTGAATTTCTTCTTTGGAGAATTGTCTGTTCGTGTTCTCCTGGCATTTTTTAATCGGGTTATTGCTTTTTGGGTGTTGAGGTGTGTGAGTTCTTTATATATTTTGAATGTTAAGCCCTTGTCAGATACGCTGTTTACAAACATACTCTCCCATACTGTAGGATGCCTTTTTGTTCTGTTGATGGTGTCCTTTGCTGTACAGAAGCTTTCTACTTTGATGTAGTCCCATGTGTCCATTTATGCTGTTGTTTCACTTGCTCAAGGAGATGCATTCAAAAAAAAGTTGCTCATGCTTATATTCAGATTTTTGCCTATGTTGTCTTCTAAGAGTTTTATGGTTTCATGACTTACATTCATATCTTTGATCCATTCCAAGTTTACTTTTGTGTATGGGAATAGACAATAATCAAGTTTCATTCTCTTGCATGTAGCCATCCAGTTTTGCCAACACCAGTTGTTGAAGAGGCTGTCATTTCCCCATTGTATATCCATGGCTCCTTTATCATATATTAATTGACTATATATGCTTGGGTTTATATCTGGACTCTCTAGTCTGTTCCATTAGTCTATGTGTCTGCTCTTGCACGAGTACCAAATTGTCTTGATTACTGTGGCTTTGTAGTAGAGCTTGAAGTCGGGGAGCATAATCCCCCCAGCTTTCTTCTTCCTTCTCAGGATTGCTTTGGCTATTTGGGGACTTTTGTAGTTCCATATGAATTTTAGAACTATTTGTTCTAGTTCATTGAAGAATGCTTTTGGTATTTTGATAGGGATTGCATTGACTCTGTAGATTGCTTTAGGCAGGATGGCCATTTTGACAATATTAATTCTTCCTATCCATGAGCACAGGATGTGTTTCCATTTATTGGTATCTTCTATAATTTCTCTCATGAGTGCCTTGTAGTTTTCAGAGTATAGGTCTTTCACCTCCTTTGTTAGGTTTACTCCTAGGTATTTTATTCTTTTTTATGCAATTGTGAATGGAATTGTTTTCCTGATTTCTCTTTCTGTTAGTTCATCATTAGTGTATAAGAATGCAACAGAATTTTCTGTATTAGTTTTGTATCCTGCAACTTTGCTGAAATCAGATATTAGATCTAGTAGTTTTGGAAAAAGTTATTTAGGGTTTTTTATGTTCAATATCATGTCATCTGCAAACAGTGACAGTTTCACTTCTTCTTTACTAATCTGGATGCTTTTATTTCTTTGTATTGTCTGATTGCCATGGAGAGGACCTCCAGAACTATATTGAATAAAAGTGGAGAGAGTGGGCATCCTTGTCTTGTTCCTGATCTTAAAGGGAAGACTTTCAGCTTCTCACTGTTAAGTATGATGTTGGCTCTGGGTTTGTCATATATGGCCTTTATTATGTTGAGGTACTTGCTCTCTATACCCATTTTGTTCAGAGTTTTTACCTTGAATGGATGTTGAATTTTGTCAAATGCTTTTTCAGCATCTATGGAGATGATCACGTGGGTTTTTGTCCTTCTTTTTATTGATGTGGTGGATGATGTTGATGGATTTTCGAATGTTGTACCATCCTTACATCCCTGGGATGAATCCCACTTGGTCATGGTGTATGTTCCCCTTGATGTATTTTTGAATTCGGCTTGCTAATATTTTGTTGAGTATTTTTGCATCTATTCATCAGGGATATTGGTCTGTAATTTTCTTTTTTGGTGGGGTCTTTGCCTGGTTTTAGTATTAGGGTGATGCTGGCTTCATAGAATGAGTTCGGAAGTAGTCACTCCTCTATTAGTTTTTGGAAAACCTTAAGGAGAATGGGTACTATGTCTTCTCTGTATGTCTGATAAAATTCTGCGGTAAATCCATCTGACCTGGGGGTTTCCCTCTTGGGTAGTTTTTGATTACCAATTCAATTTTGTTGTAGGTAATTGGTCTGTTTAGATGTTGTTTCTTCCTTGGTCAGTCTTGGAAGGTTGTATTTTTCTAGGAAGTTGTCCATTTCTTCTAGGTTTTCCAGCTTCTTAGCATACAGATTCTCATAGCATTCTCTAATGATTCTTTGTATTTCTGTGGGGTCTGTCGTAATTTTCCTTTCTTGTTTCTGATTCTGTTGATACATGTAGATTTTTTTTTTCTCTTAATAAGTCTGGCTAGGGGTTTATGTATTTTGTTTATTTTTTCAAAGAACCAGTTCTTGTTTTCATTGATTTTTTTTCTATTGTTTTATTCTTCTCAATTTTATTTATTTCTTCTCTGATCTTTTTTATGTCCCTCCTTCTCCTAACTTTGGGCCTCATTTGTTCTTCTTTTTCCAATTTCAATAATTGGGACTTTAGACTATTCATTTGGGATTGTTCTTCCTTCTTTAAATAGGCCTGGATTGCTATATACTTTCCTCCTAGAACTACTTTTGCTGTGTCCCACAAAACTTTGGGTTTTGTACTGTTGTTGTCATTTGTTTCCATATATTGCTGGATCTCCATTTTAATTTGGTCATTGATACATTGATTATTTAGGAGCATGTTGTTAAGCCTCCATGTGTTTGTGAGCCTTTTTGCTTTCTTTGTACAGTTTATTTCTAGTTTCATACCTATGTGGTCTGAGAAGTTGGTTGGTAGAATTTCAATCTTTTTGAATTTACTGAGGCTCTTTTTGTGGCCTAGTATGTGTTCTATTCTGGAAAATGTTCCATGTGCACTTGAGAAGAATTTGTATCCTGATGCTTTTGGGTGTAAAGTTCTGGAGATGTCTATTAAGTCCATCTGTTCTAGTGTGTTGTTCAGTGACTGTGTCCTTACTTATTTTCTGTCTGGTGGATCTGTCCTTTGGAGTGAATGGTGTGTTGAAGACTCCTAAAAAGAATGCATTGCATTCTATTTCCTCCTTTAATTCTGTTAGTATTTGTTTCACATATGTTGGTGCTCCTGTACTGGGTTCATATATATTTGTAATGGTCATATTCTCCTGTTGGACTGACCCCTTTATCATTATGTAATGTCCTTCTTTATCTCTTGTTACTTTCTTTGTTTTGAATTCGATTTTTGTCTGATACTAGTACTGCAACACCTGCTTTTTTCTCCCTATTGTTTGCATGAAATATCTTTTTCCATCCCTTGACTTTGAGTCTGTGTATGTTGAGGTGAGTCTCTTGTATGCAGCATATAATGGTTCTTGCCCTTTTTTATCCATTCTATTCCTCTGTCTTTTGATTGGTGCATTAAGTCCATTTACAGTTAGGGTGATTATTTAAAGATATGTACTTATTGCTATTGTAGGCTTTAGATTTGTGGTTACCAAAGGCTCAAGGGTATCTTATTTACTATCTAACATCTAACTTAACTCATTTATTAAGCTATTATAAACACAGTCTGATGATTCTTTATCTCTCTCCCTTCTTATTCCTCCTCCTCCATTATTTATATGTTAGGTGTTTTATTCCGTGCTCTTTTGTGTTTCCTTTGACTGCTTTTGTGAGTAGTTGATTTTATTTTTTGCCTTTAGTTAGTATTTGGTTGGTCTGCTTTCTTTGTTGTGATTTCATTTTCTCTGGTAATATCTATTTTGCCTTAGGAGTGCTTCCATCTAGAGCAGTCCCTTTAAAATATCCTGTAGAGATGGTTTGTGGCAGGCAAATTCCCTCAACTTTTGCTTGTCTGGGAATTATTTAATCCCTCCTTCATATTTAAATGATAATCGTTCTGGATAGAGTATTCTTGGTTCAAAGCCCTTCTGTTTCATTGCATTAAATATATCATGCCATTCTCTTCTGGCCTGTAAGGTTTCTGCTGAGAAGTCTGATGATAGCCTGATGGGTTTCCCTTTGTAGGTGACCTTTTTTCTCTCTCTGGCTGCCTTTAATACTCGATCTTGTCCTTGGTCTTTGCCATTTTAATTATTATGTTCCTGGGTGTTGTCCTCTTTGTGTCCCTTGTGTTGGGAGTTCTGTGGGCTTCCATGGCCTGAGAGACTATTTCCTTCCCCATATTGGGAAAGTTTTTAGCAATTATTTCTTCAAAGACACTTTGCCTTTTTCTCTCTGATCTTCTTCTCATACCGCTAGAATGTGAATATTGTTCTGTTTGGATTGGTCACACAGTTCTCTTAGTATTCTTTCATACCTGGGTATCCTTTCATCTCTCTCTGCCTCAGCTTCTCTGTGTTCCTGTTCTCTGATTTCTATTCCATTAATGGCCTCTTGCACCTCATCCATTCTGCTCTTAAGTCCTTCCAGAGATTGTTTTATTTCTGTATTCTCCCTCCTAACTTGATCCTTTAGCTCTTGCATATTTCTCTGTAGGTCCACCAGCATGGTTATGACCTTTATTTTGAATTCTTTTTCAGGAAGATTGGTTAAATCTATCTCCCCAGACTCCCTCTCAGGGATTGTCTGGGTTATTCTGGACTGCAGCAGATTCTTCTGCCTTTTCATGGCTGTAGAGGTAGTCATGGGCAGTTGGCACATGTGTTATCTGGGAGAACAAAGTACTTTCCTGCTTACTGGTCAACTTGCCCTCCTCGGAGCAGCTTCTAGTTTTACTTCCTGAGCCGCTGTGGGTGGGGCAGCCATCGGGGCAGCCCAGAACCCTGCGGGAAGGGGCAGCCAAGTCAGTTGTGCTCTCCTGCGAGAACAGCTATCCTTGGAGCCCTGTCCTGGCTTCCTTTGTCTGTGCACGCTGGTGGGGTCTCTGAGTCTGGCCCCAGTGGCTGCAGAGGAGGCTCTGGGTGGTTGCTGTGGGCGCAGCCAGTCTCAGGCCACTCGCCTGCTATGGTGGGGCCACACAGGAGGGGGAATGGATGGGAGGCTGTTTATTGCCATGAGGGGCTTCAGAGCTGCGCTGCCTCCCAGAGGGCTGGAGTGCCTGAATTTCCCCAGGATTCCCAGCTGCTGGGCTGAGTGTGCCAGGAGGCTTCTGTCCAGCTGTGAGGCCCGTGTCCCTTTAGGATTTTCAAAATGCACTCTCTTTTCTTTTGTCTCAGGGGCACCGGCTGCAGGGACCCGCTCGCAGGTTTTACTGTTCCATTTCCCTAATATCCAGCCTACCACGCAATGTGTGTCTGTGCTCCCAGTGCAGATTACAAGGGCTGGTTGTTTAGCAGTCCTAGGCTTCCACTCCCTCCCCACTCCAACTCCTCTCCTCCCTCTGGGGAGCTGGGGGGAGGGGCGCTCGGGTCCCTCTGGGCCGCGGCTTGTATCTTACCCCCTTTGTGAGGTGCTGGGTTCTTGCAGGTGTAGATGTAGCCTGGCTGTTGTGCTGTATCTTCTGGTATCTCTTTTAGGAATAGTTATATTTGTTGTATTTTCAAAAATATATATGGATTTGGGAAGTGATTTCCACTACCCTACTCATGCCACCATCTTGGCTCCTTCTTCCACTGCTAAGTTTTATCAAACATTTAGAGAAGACCTAATACCCATGCTCCTTAAAGTTTTACAAAAAGTAGAAGAGGAGGGAATACTTTCAAACTCATTCTATGAGACAAGCATCACTCTAATATCAGACAACAAACACAAAAAAAGAAAATTAAAGACCAATATCCCTGATAAACATAGATACAAAAATACTCAACAAAATCATAGCAAACTGAATTCAAAATTACAACAAAAAGATCATCCATCATGATCAAATAGGATTTATTCCAGGGATGCAAGGATGACACAATATTTGAAAATCCATCAACATCATTCACCGAATCAACCAAAAGAAGGACAAAAATCACATGATCATCTCAATAGATGCCTCAAAAGCACTCAACAAAATTCAACATTCTTTCACGATAAAAACTCTCAACAAAATGGGTGTAGAGGGCAAGTACCTCAACATAATAAAGGCCATACATGACAATCCCACAGTCAACATCATACTTAACAGTGACACACTGAAAGCTTTTCCTTTAAGATTGGGAACAAGACAAGGATGCCCACCCTAATCACTTTTATTCAACATAGTATGGGAGGTCCTAGCCACAGCAATCAGACAATACAAAGAAATAAAAGGCATCCAGACTGGTAAGGAAGAAGCTAAACTGTCACTCTTTGCAGATGACATGATATTGTACAGAAAATCCTTAAAGAATCCACCAAAAAGTAACTAGAATAACTCACTTTGGCAATGTTGCAGGATACAAAATTAATACACATAAGTGTGTTGTATTCCTATATACTATCAATGAACTAGCAGAAAGAGAAATCAGGAAGACAATTCCATTCACAATTGCATCAAAAAGAATAAAATTCCTAGGAATAAACCTAACCAAGGTGGTGAAAGACCTATACCCTAAAAACTACAAGACACTCATGAGAGAAATTAAAGAAGACACCAGTAAATGTAAATACATCTCATGCTCATAGATAGGAAGAATTAATATTGTCAAAATGGTCATCCTGCCTAAAGAAATCTACAGATTCAAAGTAATCCCTAACAAAATACCAACAACATTCTTCAATGAAATAGAACAAATAATTGTAAAATTCATATGGAGCCACAAAAGACCCTGAGTAGGAAAAGCAATCCTGAGAAGGAAGAACAAAGCTGGGGGAATTACACTTCCTAAGTTCAAGTTCTACTACAAAGCCACAGTCATCAGAACAACTTGGTACTGGCACAAGAACAGACCCATTGATCAGTGGACTAGAACAGAGAGCCCAGTTTAAACCCACACATACATGACCAATTAGTATATGATGCAGGAGCCATGGACATACAATGGGGAAATGACAGCCTCTTTAACAACTGGTGTTGGCAAAACTGGACAGCTACATGTAAGAGAATGAAACTAGATTACTGTCTAACTCCATACACAAAAGTAATCTCTAAATGGATCAAAAACCTGAATATAAGTCATGAAACCATAAAACTCTTAGAAGAAAACATAGGCAAAAATGTCTTGGATATAAACATGGGCAACGTCTTCCTGATCACATCTCCTCACACAAGGAAAACAAAAGCAAAAGTGAACAAATGGGACTACATCAAACAAAAAAACTTCTGTACAGAAAAGGACTGCATCAGTAGAACAAAAAGGCATTCTACAGTATGGGAGAATATATTTGTAAACAAATTATCTGATAAGGGGTTAACATCCAAAATACATAAAGAGCTCACATACCACAATACCCAAAAAAACAAATAACCAAATTGAAAAATGGGCAGAGGATCTGAACAGACACTTCTTCAAAGAAGAAACTCAGATGGTCATCAGGCATATGAAAAGATGCTCCACATCGCTAATCATCAGGGAAATGAAAATAAAACCACAATGAGATATCAGCTCACCTCACACAAGTTAGGATGGCCAATATCCAAAAGACAAGGAACAAAAAATGCTGGCAAGGATGCAGAGAAAGTGGAACCCTCCTACACTGCTGGTGGGAATGTAAATTAGTTCAACAATTGTGGAAAGCAATATGGAGGCTCCCAAAAACACTAAAAATAGAAATACCATTTGACCCAGGAATTCCACTCCTAGAAGTCTACCCAAGGAAAACAAGATCCCTGACTCAAAAAGACATAGGCACCCCTATGTTTATCACAGCACTGTTTACAATAGCCAAGATATGGAAGCAATCTAAGTGTCCATCAGTAGATGAATGGATAAAGAGGTGGTACATATACACAATGGAATACTATTCATCCATAAGAAGAACACAAATCCTACCATTTGCAACAACATGGACGGAGCTAGAGGGTATTATGCTCAGTGAAATAAGCCAGGCAGAGAAAGACAAGCATCAAATGATTTCCCTCACTTGTGGAGTAAAACAACAAAGCAAAACTGAAGGAACAAAACAGCAGCAGACTCACAGACTCCAAGAAGGGAGTAGCAGTTACCAAAGGGGAGGACTGGGAGAGTGTGGATAGGGAGGGAGGGAGAAAGGGATTGAAGGTCATTATAATTAGCAATCACAATATAGGTAGGTCACAGGAACAGCAGTACAGCATGGAGAAGATAAGTAATGACTCTACAGCATCTCACTATACTGATGGTCAGTGATTGCAATGGGGTGGGTGGGGAAGTGATTATATGGGTGCATGTTGAAACCACAATGTTATTCATGTGAAACCTTCATAAAATTATATATCAATGATACCTTTAATTTAAAAAAAAAGACTGAGCACCCTTTTCCCTAAGTGGCCATTGCTATTAACCCACAACAACAAGACAGTGGCCACTCTTTCCTCTCATCCCACTGGTTACAACTCCAAGAGGTGCACTAGAGGTCGTGATAGCTCCCTTACCTTTTAGTGCTAATACAAACTTTTCCTTATTTTCAGTTCTGGTCACTTAAGTGCTATTTTGTTGAGGGTGGGAAAAGAGTTTCACCCCAAGCTCATCATCTCCCAGTGCCTCAGGAGGCTTGTTGGGATGAATGTATAAATCAGGTTCAGTTTGACATGTTCTTTTTCTGTTTTGTACATCCCTGTTGGGACCTTTTAAAGAACTTCAAGCAAATTCAACCATTCATCCATACAAAAGCACAAAAGATCCATTCTCCTCTTTACCACCCACAATGGTACAGTTATGAAAGTAGAGAATGCACTTAACCCCATCTAGACTCCCGGTCCCCACTCTGTGGGCTTGCTTTCAAGCATTACTACCCTGCTCTTACTCTCCAAGCACACGGCCTGCTCAGTTTCCAGAAGCATGATTGACCTATTTTTCTCTGCTCTTCAGACTTCTAAGCAGACATACCTCTAACTCCTGACACATATGGTATTAAGAAAAAGAGTCTGATACTTCACAAATGACTAAGTTAAATGTAAACTGGGAACAGTTCTTCCTTAAAAACTGTCAAATGGGGAGGTGGGGAAAACATGGATGTTACTACTATGATACCAGACACAGAATGAGCACTAATGTCCTATTTGGATCTTGCAGCCTTCAGTCTAGTGTCCTCCGGGGTGACAGTGCATCCTAAGGTTCAGATTCAGCCTAGGCCTCCCTTCTATCACCCTGTGTCCTATTCCATGGATAAAAGTGATTGGGTTTTGTAAGAGCAGTCAACAACTTAAGCAAAAGAGAGACATTATAGTGTTCACTGTGTTACTTTCTTTCCCAGCTTTCTGAAAACTCAATCGGCCATAGGCAGACTCTAAGATGGAGAATAGCAGGCAGAAGATTTTTCAGAGTGCTCTGGGAATCTTCAACTGTGGAAGGAAAGAAAGCAAGCAGAATTGAGCAGAGGGAGAAGACAAGCTTCAATGCCATCTGCGTAGTATACCTAAGCCAACCCTGTAGGATAATCTTAAGATAAAATTATTCTTCAAAGCTGTCCACAGCTGGAACAAGAGAGCAAGGCTTTTATACTCCTGGGACAATCACTTATTGGATGCAGTCTATCCAGTAAAGAGCCATGACTTTGGACAAAGTTGTTCTCTGACACTGAGGAACCCCTAAATAAGGCTGAGAGCTGAGGGCTATACGCCTGCAGCACTCTCAGCAGTTTGGGGAATCAGTCCTTCATCTCTGAGCAAGGATCTAAGCAATATATCAGTGCAGCCACCACACTGACTAAGCCACCACACACACAAATTGATTTTCAAATTTCCAAAAATTTGAACTTGCAGTCTGAGGGAAGTCTATCCTGTATATATGCAAGCTGAAATATTTGTGAATATTATTTTTAAAAAAGAAATGATCTCTTAATCTTGATTGGGACTATAATTCTTTTATATTCATATATACCCTTAAGCAAAGGACATTGTTATCCATACCTATCTATTCAAAAGGAAAAATAATTATATAGTTCTTTAAATTAGTTATCTATTGAGGAACTCACTGCCTTTTAGATATAACCTCATCAGTCATACCTAATAGAAGATTGCTGTTAGGTCTGTATTAATAGGTAAAGAAAGAGACTACTTCTCTGTGGATTTTCATGGTAATGCAGTTGGACATCTCCTTTCTAGCTAGTGGGAAGCAGTGGTGATGAAGATCAATATGGAGTTGCTTACCTATTAGCAATGTTGAAGTGTAAGATAAGTAGTAGAGGCCACTTTTATTTAGTTTTAGACTAAGGAGAAATCCCTGCAGACCATTTGAGAAAAGGCTTCAGAGGTAATTTTCTTGACAAGGCTGTGGAGATATATAAAATCCATTGGGAGTCAGGTACAGAAATACTGTAAGTGAAGTCAAAGCTCAAAATGCTCAGAGTATCCTGGGAAATAAACAAAGCTTCCTGGTTATAACTACTTATGGAGAAGAAAGTGGAGAGCCTGAGACCAGATGGTCATCTACTGCCCCCAACACAAAATATTACTATAGGTTAAAGAAGGTAACTTAATTAATAAAAGCAGTGTCTTCTGAAGGCTAACCCAACATAGTGTGGAATAAATTACATGTGGAAATGAAACAGATTATAAGTATATAATGTCTAGTCATGAGAAAATGTCCATTATTAGCATCGGTGAGAACAGAAGATATGATGACCTGTACAGAAATGTCAGCCTTCTTTATCCTATTTAATCCTTATGAATTTGACCTTAAACTTAAAAAAATCTATGAATGCTATTTTTTAGTATCACATAGACTGTGGTGCTAACAAAATCCATATAATGAATCACTTCAAATGCTATTAGCTTATCTGAGCTTCTTGGCCTATTTCTGCAAAGCCGTAGCTGGACAGTGTATGGTAGAAGGCCATGTAGATTAGGTAGCATTTTTCATCAGTACCCCAACACCCTTAACCACAGGTATGGCAGGAAAGAGAAACCTGGGAATTTACTTTTGACATTTCTATAATCCTTTATAGCATGGAAATTTATTTTCTGAAAGTAAAATGGTCAGCTATGTTACAACCTAACAGAGATGTATTGAAGATTATCAATACACAAGGGTTCACTGAACCACTGGATAGTTTAGACCTTGCATACTTATAGTGAGGCCATTTCAAAGAGCCCTGAAGACTAAACAGAGTCCTACAGCATCTCAGAACAAATAATAGATCTCTGGGGATTCCAAAATTGAATATGATAGAACATTTGTCCCCTACCAATTACAGTCAGCTAGGATGTCACCTTATAAACCAAACCAAGATTATAAGGACTGTTTAAATGATCACTGACTAATAGAACCAGTTTCCATATATCTTCAGTTCTTGGCTTAGCTCTACTACTCATGTAGTAAAAACGAAAAGTACTACTCTCTGAGGCAGAACATTACCTTCTCATTCTCCCAATCTGTCTTCACTGGTTATATTCTTTAAAAAGCTGAATGAAGTTTCTGGGCTCTAACTATCTCATCTGTAAGAATGAGACAATATCTGTAGTAATTTGAAAGAGACAAGTTTATCAATGATTTTTCATTAGTCTGGGTACTAGCAGGTTTTATGATAAGATCACTAAATAGGCATATCTCATAATTCAGTTTTCCTGAAGGCAGAGGCTAAAGAAAGAAGATAGTTACTTTACAGTAAAGAAACCTGACCAACATCATCTCAGTCACGCAATCAAGATCAACATTAACAATGATAAGGCATGTGGGTAGCATACACCTTTTATATGATGTGATGAGGATGGTACTTTTTCTCAATCATCTTCCTCCCTCAATCTATAACCTCAGTCTAATCATGAGTTAAACATCAGAAAAATCTAAAATGAGAGCCATTTTACAAAATATCTGAGCAGTGCTCCTCAAACTGTCAAGGTCATCAAAAACAGAGGAATTCTGATAAACTGTCACAGCCAAGAGAAGCCTAAGGAAGCATGATGGCTAACTGTAATACAGTATCCTTGATGGGATTCTGGAGCAAAAAGAAAATGCTAGAGGACTTTAGGTAAAAAATAAGATAATCTTAATAAAATATGAACTTAGTTGATAATATATCAATATTGGTTCAGTAATTTTAACAAATGTATCATACTAAAGTAAGATATTAATAATGAGAAACTGGGTATAAAACATATGAGAACACTGTAATACTCTGCAATTTTTCTGTAAATCTAAAACAGTTCTAAAAAAAAAACCAGTTTATTTAAAAACAAAATAAAGGAATTCCTTACACGAGAACCAGCCTTTTGGTTTAGAGCTCCACTAAACATCCTAAGAGGAAAAACCGCAATATGTGGAGTACCTCTTGCGCATAACTTCAGATCCTTTCAAATCCTTTCAGTGTCTCTTCTTACTCCAGTTCTGTGCAGGCTTCTACCTGTTTTGCAGGTTTACCTCATTTCATGCTGCCCTTCTCCCCTCCTACCTTAGGCTTCTCTGAAATCACAGCGCGGGACACTCATATGGGAGTGACTCGGAGCGCACAGGAGGAAGCCAAAAGGATCCGTCCTGGCAGAGAAGGCCGGCTGCAGGTCGTTGCCAGTGCACTGACTCCGAGGTCATAGATGGGAGATCCTGTGTCCATAAATTCTCCCTTACTCAGCCTTTATTCTTTTCTCCCTTTATCTAACTCCCTCAAGATATTCTCCCACCTGAGCTCTCCTGGTTCCTAAGTGCACATTAGCCAGGTCCTGTAATTCCTTTAGCATGAGGATGTTTCCTCCGAACACAGGGATGGTACTTCCACACTCAGGCTGTGCTGAGACCTGGCCCTAGTTACTGGTCTGGAGGCCTAAAGTGGCATTTAAGAAGAACAAGTATCATCCTATAGGGCACCTGCCTCATAAAGTCATTACAGTCTTCAGGCAAAATGAGACTGCTCTCCTCTGACAAGGAGGAGAGAACAACTTTGCCTTCCTGGTGGGTGCAAAGGAACCTGAGTCATCTTAGTTTGGACCTACCTACATACAGGCCTGAGGCAAAGTCCTGTGTTTCTTGGGGTCATTTCTGGAATAAACTACCTGCACCCAGTAAAGAAGTGGGGGAAGAGAGAGGCAGAGAAGAGAGAGAAGAGAGAAAATGCAATGAAGAGTGTATTATTGAGTGAGGGAGCACTGTGAGAAACTAGGGCTCCATCCTGCTTTAGGGACCTTGTAGACTATGCAATTGTCCACCAAGGGGGCAGGAAAGCTGGAGTGTTTATCCACCAACTCCCATTACTCATTGGTGGAAGGTAATCCCAAGAGCATTTCACCCCAGCATTTCTGGGCCGCTCTGCACATGCATTTAGCAAACTCCTGAGGCACTAGAGAAGTTCATCAGGCAGCAAAACAGAAGTGCAGGTGCTGAAATGATAAGCTATCAATATGCATAGGAACTGTCTACCACTTCTCTGGGTGAATTTAGAGATTGAGGTTATAGGTCAGGGCTTTAACAGTATCTGCCATTCCAGGTTTCAGTGTTCTCAGGCTAATCCAGCCCAAAGTTCCATTCTCAGGCCTCAGGGGCCTCATCTTTAACTATCAGAGCACAAGAGGGGGAACTTAGAGACTACTATTTCATTAGAGAGCATGTTCCTAGAGAACAGGAGTGACAAGAGGAATGAAGCAGGAAAGGATAAAGACCCAATGTAGACATATTTTGTTTTATTTTTCTCAAGCCCATGAGACTTTCCCCAAAAGCCATATAAATTTTGTCTATGGACCTTCTATGGATGGAGGAACACAGCAGGGCCAGTGGTTAAGTATCGACCAGAGGGATTGGCAAAGATTTGCCCTTCAGGGTGTTAACTGTCCATACTTCTAGGATGAATATGTGAGGGCTCCAAGTGTCCCAAAGTAGGAGACAAGACGTACGTGGCACAAGGTGAGATGTTGTCAGGTTGCACCTGTGTAAATTGAGTCCAAGTTCACACAAAACTAGTTGATGCATGCAGGTGATAAAAGACAAATGAGGTTGAGAGGATGTGAAGTGGTGCATAAAAATGTCTGACCAGGAGGCTAAATAACAAAGAACTAAAATAATGGCAATAACATGGAAGGTGAAGAGGGAAATGCATTAGAATTCTATCCATCTTTATCTGCCTCCTAACTAATACAAAATGTAGATCAATCTTCCTCTAAGTCAATATTCATGTTAATACACAACGGTGAGCCCAAAAATACTATATATAGAATAAATTCCAAATCAGTAGAGGAAAAAAGGAAATAGAGGATTCAATAAATTTAAGAAGTTAAGAAAAGAATTAGAGGAGCCAAAAGAGTGAAAAAATAAATAAATAAAGACAGTGGAAGCAATCCTGAGAAGGAGGACTAAAGTCGGGGGAGGGATTATGTTCACCAACTTCAAGCTCTACTACAAAGGCATATATACACCGTAATCAAGACAATTTGGTACTGGCACAGGAACAGACCCATAGATCAATTAAATAGAATAAAGAGCCCACACATATATCACCAAATAATATGTGATAAAGGAACCATGGATACACAATGGGGAAATGACAGCCTCTTGAACAACTAGTGTTGGCAAAACTGGATTGCTGTCTAACTGTATACATAAAAGTAAACTCAAAATGGATAAAAGACCTGAATGTAAGTTATGAAACCATAAAGCTGTTAGAAAAAAACATAGGCAAAAATCTCTTGAATATAAACATGAGCAACTTTTTCCTGAACCCATCTCCTTGGGTAAAGGAAACAAAAGCAAAAGTGAACAAATGGGACTACATCAAACAAAAAAGCTTCTGTACAGCAAAGGACCCCATCAGCAGAACAAAAAGGCATCCTAAAGTATGGGAGAATATATTTGTAAATGACATATGTGATAAGAGGTTAACATCCAAAATATATAAAGAGCTCACATGCCTCAATACCCAAAAAACAAAAACCTGATTAAAACATGGGCAGAGGATCTGAACAGACATTTCTACAAAGAAGAAATTCAGATGTCCATCAGGCAGATGAAAAGATGCTCCGCCTTACTAATTATCAGGGAAATGCAAAATAAAACCACAATGAGATACCAACTCACACCAGTTAGGATGGTCAACATCCAAAAGACAAACAACAACAAAATCTGGCAAGGATGTAGAGAAAGGGAAACCTACACTGTTGGTGGGAACGTAAATAAGTTTAACCATTGGGGAAAGCAGTATGGAGGCTCCCCAATAAACTAAAAATAGAAATACCATTTCACCCAGGAATTCCACTCCTAGAAATCTACCCAAAGAAAACAAGATCCCTGACTCAAAAAGACATAGGCACCACTATGTTTATTGCAGCACTATTTACAATAGCCAAGATATGGAAGCAACCTAAGTGTCCATCAGTAGATGAATGGATAAATAAGATGTGGTACATATACACAATGGAATATTATTCAGCCATGAGAGAAAAACAATTCCTACCATTTGCAACAACATGGATGGAGCCAGAGGGGTATTATGCTCAGTGAAATAAGCCAGGCAGAGAAAGATAAGTATCAAATGATTTCCCTCACTTGTGGAGTATAACAACAAAGCAAAACTGAAGGAACAAAACAGCAGCAGACTTACAGACTCCAAGAAGGGACAGGCAGTTATCAAAGGGAGTGGAGGGGGAGGGCAGGTGGGGAGTGAGGGAGAAGGGGATAGAGGGGCATTGTGATTGGCACACATGGTGCGGGGGGGGATCATGGGGAAGACAGTGTAGCCCAGAGAAGATAAGTAGTGACTCTGTGGGATCTTACTGTGCTGATGGACAGTGACTGCAATGGGGTGGAGGGGGGACTTGATAATATGGGTGAATGTAGTAACCACAATGTTGTTCATGTGAACATAAGAGTGTATATCAATGATACCTTAATAAAAACAATAAGGATCTTTAAAAAAATTAATCAAATAAAAAAGACAGTGGAATTATCAAATGTAATGATTGAACATATCTTTAAAGACAAATAATCTGGGAGGTGGTTCACAATAATGGCTAGGAAGATCCTGAACTCACCTCTGCCCATGGGCATACCAAATCTACAGCTGCATATGGATCAATTCCCTCTGAAAAGAAGACCTGACAACTAACTGAACAGGTCTTTCACAACAAAGGATAAAATGACCCCATCAAGACAGGTAGGAGAGGCAGAGACACGGTTTGACCAAAAACTCCACCCGTGGCACATCAAACCACAATCAGGAGGGATCTCACAAACAGAGAGCATCTCCCTGAGGAGTGAAGGATACCTACCCCACACTGGGTACCTTAAACCTTTGGACCTGCAGCAGAGAGATGAGCTCCCCAAATGGCTGGCTTTGAAAACTAATGGGGCTTTGGTCCAGCAGACCCTGACAGCTGTAAGTCTGCTCCTGAATGGCTCATGCACAGACTCACTCACTCTAGGACACTGCACAAAAGCAGCACTTTGAAAAGCATCTAGACCAAATGAAGAGATTCATTAGTTAATCTTAAAACGTGGTTGTGGCCATAGGGATCTAGTGGGACTTTCTCCATGGACAGAGGCATTGGAAGTTGGCAGTTTTGCAATTTCATTCCACCTTTATAACACTGGAGCTGGCAGGTGCCATTTTTACACTCCCCTACTCAGCCACCATTCTCTCTTGTGGCAATGCTGAAGTCCCCAAGCTGGCCCCATTTATGCCAGTGGGCTTTCCCTGCCCATGCACTCTCACACTGTCCTGTGGCATGGTGGCAGCTGGCAGGCTCTCCCTGGCCCCAGGTTCCCCTGCAGCCCTGCTGAAGTGACAGGCATACACCGCCCACAGAGGTGATGAGCTGTGAGCATCTGGCTCTGGTGACCAGTGGGAACTGCATTTCTGGTCCCCATAGGTCAAAAACAATCAGAAAGACAGTGTTTTTCAGGCTACCATCCCAGAGCATGGCACAAACAGACTGAAGCACACCTCTAATTTTTCTGTGAAAAAAAACCTATTTACTTTCTTGGAGCTTTAGCCTGAGAGGCAGGCTTTAGGTTTACCACATATCGAGAAGCTCTGGAGGAGCTCTCCAGAAACACAAACCAGGGGACTCGGACTTTGAACTGTCCCTTGGCCTTGCTGTAGTTCACTGGAACCTCCCAGGTAGGCATATATACACTTATCTGAAGTGCTGACTTTTGCAACCACTGCCAAGGGACACCGCCAAATCACCTGGTCTAGAGGCCAGCAGGGGTTATGACTGTGGTCCCACAGGACTGTATATATTTGCATAATTTAAGCTGCTGACTGAGGGTCTGGCCTGAAATTAAGTGCTGACTGAGATCCCTTCCTTTGGAACACTTACAGGGTGAGGCACAAGCTCAACAACTGGGACCTATCAAGACTAAATCAGGCTGCTTAGAAAAATCACAAAAGTTCAAGAAACAACCAAGAGCTATGGCAAAGTCGAATGAATCAGTTTCATCACCTATGCAATATCACTTCTTTAAGACTGGGAGAGATTGCTGTTTCACCTAATAACATGGGTTTGATCCATGAAGTTGACTTATATGTGGACTGTTTCCAATAAATACAGAAAACTACTGTAAATGCATTTTCTCCTTTTAATGATTTTCTTAAAACATTTAATTTTCTCTACCTTATTCTAAGAATACAGTATATAATACATAAAAGATAAAAAATACCTTAACCAACTGTTTGTGCTATCACTAAGGCTTCCAGTCAATAGTAGGCTATTAACAGTTAAGTTTTGGAGGAGTCAAAAGTTATATGTGGATTTTCAACTGCATGGGGGTTGGCACCCCTTGCACCCACATTGTTCAGGATCAATTGTAGATAGAAACAAACACAGAGATATACAAAATGAGAAAATAGAAGACTATGTCTCAAACAAGAGAACAAGACAAAATCCCAGAAAAAAAAACCTTAACAAAATAGAGATAATTTACGTGATAAAGAGTTTAAATTAGTGGTCATAAAGATGCTCACTGAACTGTAGAGAATAGATGAACAGAGTGAAAACTTCAACAAAGAGATAAAAAAGAAGTCACAGAACTTATGAAAACAATATCTTAACTGAAAAATATACCAGAGGGGTCAATAGCAGACTAGATGAAGCAGAAAAACAGATCAGCACCCTGGAAGATTGGGCAGATCAATTCACTCAAACAGAGCAGCAAAAATAAAAAATGATTTCAAAAAGTGAGGATAGCGTAAGGAACCTATGGGACAATATCAAGCAGAATAACATTCATATAATATGGGGCCCAAAAAAAAAAGAGAGAAAGGGACAAAAATTATTTAAAGAAATAATGACTGAAAACTTCTCTTAACTGGAGAAGTGAGCAGATCCAGTAACCACAAATAGTTCTGAATAAAATTAACCCAAAGAGATCCATATCAAGACACATTATAATTAAAATGTCAAAAGTTAAAGAGAGAATCTTAAAAGAAAAAATACATATTACATAAAAGAGCACCTCCATAAGACTAACAGAGGACTTTTCAGCAGAAACTCTTTTCATCAGAAGAGTTCCATGATAAATTTAAAGTGCTGAAAGGAAAGAAATTCCAACCAAGGGTATTTTACCCAGGAAAGTTATCAGTCAGATTTGAAAAAGAGATAAAAAATTTTTCCAGATGAGCAAAAGCTGAAAAGTTCATCACCACAAAACTGTCCTTATAGGAAATGTTAAGAGGACTTCTTTAAGATAAAAGGAAAGGCACTAACTAGTAACAAGAAAACATGTGAAAGCAAAAGCCTCACTGGTAAAGGCACATTTGCTTTATTCGGTCTTAACTCACATTTATCTGGAATAGCTTCCATAAGGCACTTTTAGTATTAATGCTACTTGTACCACTCTCTATCCTAAGATATAGTAGGTGAACTGTACACATAGGAAGGACCTCAGGGATTCTGCCATCTTCTGTTAGATAGATTCTCACCCTTCTGCCCACAGGAATATTTTGAAAAATATCTGTAGCATCATCAAGAGCGCTCCAAAATTAAGCCAGTAGTTTCAGTATCTATTGAAGTAGATACGATGACAGCATCAGGACTGATCCCATCTGGGGACAAAACTAGAGATTCTAGACCTTAAGCCTATCAAACTAGTAAACTTCTGCTATGGTTTTCTATCTATACCTCATGCACTGTTATAACAGTACAAACATAAAAGCAGAAATATATATATAAAGGGAGAAACTGGAAGCAATCATTAATAACAGGACACAATAATACCCCCACTTTCATCAATGGATAGATCAGCCAGACAAAAATCAATATGGAAATACTGGCCATAAACAGCACATTAGACTAGATGGACTTAATAGATATACACAGAGCAATCCATCCAAAATCAGAAAAATACACACTTTTCTCAAGTGCACAAGGAACATTCTCCAGAATAGAGCACATTAGTCAAAAAACAAGTCTCAATAATTTTAAGAAGACTGAAATCATCAAACATATTTTCCAAGTACAGTAGTAAGAAACTAGAAATAACTCATAAAAATAAAACTGAAAAAGTCACAAATATGTGGAAATTAGACAACATTCTACTGAACAACCAATGGGTCAACAAAGAAATCAAAGGGGAAAAAAAATACCCTGAGAAAAGAAATCGGAAATACAACATGCCAAAATCTATGGGGTACAGGAAAAGTAGTTCTAAGAGAAGTCCATAGTGATATAGGCCTACTTCAATACAATAAAAATCACAAATGAACAGTTTAATTTTGCAATCAAAGGAACTAGAAAAACAACAAATGAGACTCAAAGTCAATACAAAGAGGGAAATAATAGCAGAGTGGAAATAAATGAAATAGAGTTTAACAAATAATTGAAAAGATCAAAGAAACTAAGAGCTGCTTCTTTGAAAAGACAGAGAAAATTGACATATTTTATCTTGGCTTACCAAGAAAAAAGAGAGAGAACTCGAATAAAATCAGAAATGAAAGAGTAAATATAGCTGACATTATAAAAATACAAAGGATGATAAAAGAACACTATGAAAAATAATATGTCAACAAATTGGACAACCTAGAAGAAACGGATAAATTCCTAGAAACATAATCTTCCAAGACTGAATCATGGAAAAATATAAGAAAATTTAATAAGCTGATTACTGGTAAGAAGATTGAAGCAGTAATCAAAAACTTGCAACAAACAAAATTCCAGGACCAGGCAGCTTCACTGGAAATTCTACTAAACACTCAAAGTAGATTTAGTACCTATCCTACTCAAAATCTTTTTAAAAATTAGAGAAGAGGGAATGGCTCTAAACTCAGTTTATGAGGCCAGCATTACCCTGATACCAAAATCAGACAAGAACATCACAAAAAAAAGCATATTGTAGGCCAATATCCCTGATGAACACAGATTCAAAGTCCTCAACAAAATAATAGCAAACTGAATTCAACACTACATTAAATGGGTCACATACTATTATCCAGTGGGATTTATTCCAGGAATGCAAGTGTGGTTCAATATCCACAAATCAATTGATGTGATACACCACATTAATAAAATGAAGGCTAAAACTCATATGATCATCTCCATAGATGTAGAAAAATCATTTGACAAAATTCAACATCCATTTATACACAAATTCTCTACAA
Organism: Manis pentadactyla; assembly: GCF_030020395.1. NCBI lineage: Eukaryota > Metazoa > Chordata > Mammalia > Pholidota > Manidae > Manis > Manis pentadactyla. The sequence continues at coordinate 95,154,737 of NC_080029.1, read as the reverse complement.
AGTGAGTATAGAGAGAATGTACTTAAATACAATAAAGACCATATATGACAACCCACCGCTAATATACTCCATGGTGAAGAGCAGAAGGGCTTTCCTCTAAATCAGAAAAAAAAAACAGATGCCCACTATCACTGCTTTTGATCAACATAATATTGGAAGCCCTGTCCACATCAATTAAGCAAGAAAAAGAAATAAAAGGAATACAAATTGGAAAGGAAGATGTAAAACTGTCACTATTTGCAGATGATATGATACAATATATAGAAAAACCCTAATGATATCTAACAAGAGCTGTTAGAACTAGCAAATGAATTGTGTAAAATTACAGAGTACAAGATAAAAATATAGAATTCTGTTGCATTTCTATATACTAATGGTGATTCTATATATTAATAATGATCTAGCAGAAAGAAAAAGTTAACAAAATAACCCTATTTACAATTGCATCAAAGAGAGTAAAATGCCTAGGAATAAATTTAACCAAAGACCTCTAAACTGAAAACTATGAACAATAGTGAAATAAATTGAAAAAGATACAAATAAATGGAAAGATATTCCATGCTCATGGATTGGAAGAATTAAAACTTGCTAAAAATGGCCATACTACCCAAAGCAATCTACAGAGTCAATGCAATCCCTATGAAAATTCCAATGGCATTTTTCATAAAATTAGAACAAATAATTTTAAAATGTGTATGCAACCATAAAAGACTGATTAGCCAAAGCAATCTTGAGATACAAACAAAATTAGAGTTATCATGCTCCCTTATTTCCAACTATACTACAAAGCTGTAAAAATCAAAACAGTATGGTATTACAATAAAAACAAACACATGGTCAATGGAACAGAATAGGGAGCCAAGAAATAAAGCCATACATATGTGGTCAATTAATTTACAACAAAAGAGCCAAGAATATACAATGGGTAAAGGACATAATCTTCAGTAAATAGTGCTGGGAAAATTGGACACCCATATGCAAAAGAATGAAGCTAGACATTATCTTACACCATACACAAAATCAATTCAAAATGGATTAAAGATTTGAATGTAAGACCTGAAACCATAAAACTCCTAGTAGAAAACACAGACAGTAAGCTACTGGATATCAGTCTTGGTACTGAATTTTGGCTATGACTCCAAAGCAAAGACAGCAAAAACAAACAAATGGGAACTATAGCAAACTAAAACACTTCTGTACAGCAAAAGAAACCATAAATGGAAAGGCAACCTACAGAATGGGAGAATATATATGCAAATCATATATCCAGTAATGGTTCAATATCCAAAATATATAAAGAACTCAAACACTCAGTAGCAGAAAAAGAATGTAATTACAAACTGGAGAGAGGCGCTAAATAGGCATTTTTCTAAAAAGACATGTAGATGGTTCATAGATACATAAAAAGATTTTCAATATCACTAATTATCAGAGAAATGCAAATCGAAATCACAATGACATATCACCTTACACCTGTTAGAATGGCTATTATCAAAAAGACAAGAAATAACAAGTGTTGGGGAGGACGTAGAGAAAAGGGAAACCTTGTACACCTGTTGTTGGTATAATGCTCCCTTATTTCAAACAACACTACAAACTAAACTTTGTGGGAATGCAAATTGGTGCAGCTACTAAAGAAAACAGTATGGAGGTCCCTCAAGATATTAAAAATATGATCCAGCTATTCTTCTGACATTTGTTTTCAAATTAGATTTCATTTTCTTTGGATCTACATCACACTTAGGTTCACTGAAACATTATTTTAATAATAGCCAAATTATGGAAACAATCTAGGTGTCCATCAATAGATGAATGTATGAAGTAAATGTAGTATACATACACAAATACACACAGTGGACTACTACTCAGCCATAAGAAAGAAGGAAATCACGCCATTTGCAACAACATGGATGAACCCTGAAGATACTGTGCTAAGTGAAATAAGAGACAGATGCTGTGTGATTTCATTCTTATACAGAATCTTAAAAAAATGAGCAAATAAGACTCTTTGATATGGAGAATAGTTTGTTGGTTCTCAGAGGGGAAGAGTATTGGGGGTGGGTGGATGAAATGGGTGGTGGAGGTCAATTATATGTTGATGGATGATCATTAGATTCATTGTGGTGATTACTTTGTAGTACATACAAAGATCAAATTATTATGTTGAATACCTGAAACTAACATGCTATATTATCAATCTTACCTCATTAAAAAATAAAAACTATTGTCAATTAGAAATACAAATGAAAAAGTGATAATTTGATAGTCTCTTTAAAAAACTGGTTATTGGTTGCTCATAATTTGAAAACTGTTGGTCACAATTTGAAAATAAATTAATGGAAGAGATACACAGCAAATACTAAATAAAAGATTACTGTCAGAAAACTGATGTAAGATTGAGTTGACATATGTGGTGTTTATCCCTAACAATGCATTCTTGCTAATGGAAAATGTACCATGAATGTGTGTACATATAATATAATCTCAACATAAAGCACAAACTGGCAGAAGATTTATTATGATTGTAGATTTTTTAATTGCTCCTTGTATTTCTATTATATTTCTTCCAAATTGATAAAATAAATTGGCAAATATAGAGAAGATTGAACTATTAACAAGTTCATTCCAATAAATACCTAGAAGAACCCTGCAGCTAACAGAAATAGAACATTTATAAAATTTGAATTTACAAATATGTGTGTATATATTGTTTTTATTCATAAACATGAAAAAATAGACATTTTTGATTTCCAATTAATATGCAGACCATGGTCTCTGACTGCAGTGCAATTAAATAAGAAGTTAATGAAATTTTCTACAATAAATTTAAAAGAGCTTTTACTATTTTGCCTACTTTTATATTTAATGAGCCCCCATGTACTCATCATGCAGCCTCATTTATTAACTCAGAGCCAATTTTGTTTCATCTACACCCACTTACCTCTCCACTCCCATATTACTTTGAAGCAAATCTAATAAATCAGTCCTTGGAAACACACACTGAAATATTTATGAAAAAATAAGGCACTCTAACCTACAGGGTGTTAAAAATCTCTGTATCTTACAAGTTTGCTTTTGCAGTTCTTTTGATCTTTGTGAAGACTTAGAAACAAAGAAATAAGGATAACCAATGAAGAAAAATTCCATTCTATCAATTTCAGCGTACAGTATCTGTGCTAGTGGGGAGAGAGCAGAGAGAGGTGGGGGGAGGGGGACAGAAAACAGACCAATGGCACAAAACATAACACATAGAAAAGGCCTAAGTATATGATACCTGACAGAGGTGACATTACTAATCAGAGGAAAAGAACTACTTAATAAATGTCAAAGCCTTAACCTCCTAGCATAAAAATAGTTTTTGAGATGGATAATATTTTCTTTAAAAACAGCTCCTGAAGCCTGAATGTGAAAAGGAAAACTTAAAAACTCAAAACTATAGGAGAATATTTTGATTTCACAGTTGGAAAGGATTTCTTAGACAAAGCAAACAAACTTAATACAGGCAATGTGTTTATTAAACTATTTGCTTTTTTAATGTGACAAATGTAATTACATTAAAACATAAAGCTTGGCTAGTTCTTTAGAAATTAAGTGGGGTAAAAGAGGTGGGGAAAAGTAAGTTCCAAAACAGACATTGTATGAGAGCCTTTATATAAGCTCAAAGCATTATGATGGCCCCCTGTTAGACTGGAAGCATATGAGGGCCAAATAATAAGTGAAGTCTTGTCTAATGTCCAGTTCCAATGGGTCAATTTGATCTGCAGACGTATATGGTGTTCATGTCTCCTTTTCCAGAAAGTATGGCTGAATTAGCATGTTTGATAAATGTGCCACTCCCATACTGGGGTCGTGACCTTCCCCATTATAAAATCTTTAATCCCACAAGCTAACTGGAAGCTTCTAAAACTACTCCCCCCAAAGGCCAAACAGTAAATCAAAAGCAATATCACCTCTTGGGGAGGAGGATAGTGGATATTAGAATTACCTTTAAAAAACTCAAGGATGCAGAAGATCATGGGAAGATGGTGGCATGAGTAGTTCAGAGGAAATCTCCTCCCCAAAACATATATATTTATGAAATAAAATAAATACAACTATTTCTAAAAGAGACACCAGTGGATGCAGTATAACAGCTAGGATACATCTACATCTGCGAGAACTCAGCATCATACAAAGGGGGTAAGATACAAGCCACGGCCAGGCGGGACCCAAACATTCCCCCACCCCAAAACCTGGTGGGAAGAAAGGGGTTGGAACGGGGATGGAGTGAAAGCCCAGGACTGCTAAACAACCAGCTCTAGAAATCTGCACCCAGAATGCAGACACAAGGTGCATGGGGGATATTAGAGAAACGGAAAAGCAAAACCTGTAGGCAGGTCACCGCAACCAGCGCCCCTGAGACAAAAGAAAAACTAGTGCTTTCTGCAAGTCTTAAAGAGACAGGGACCCCATAGCTGGACGAAGTAGTCCCAGCATCTGGGAATACCGGGGAAACTTAGGCACGCTAAATGGAGGCAGTGCAGCTCTGAAGCCCCTCACAGGACTAGGCAGCCTGCCAGTCGTTCCTCCAACTGGCACAGACCCCGACACACAGGCCCAGTATCAGGAGAGTGGGAGCGCGCACCAGGTGGCGGAAGCACTGGAAGGAACCGAGAACAGATCATGTGCCGCAGGAGAGGCTTGAGCTAGCCCGCAGCAGCGCGACCGAACAGCCCAGGTGTGGCTTGCGTGCACCGGCGGCAGTGAAGCCAGAGCCAGGTAGAAACCTGCGCAGAAAAGCCCCGTGCACACCGGCAGCAGAGCCAGAGGGAGCAGGTGCACTCCCAGGAGCCGAATGGAATCCCAGCCCAATGCACAGCAGCCCGGGCCAGACCCAAAGGCCGCTGCTGCCACACAGCTGCCCAGCAGGGTCGCCGCTAGCACAGAGGAGCAGACCTGGCATGCCTGCCACTCCCCACAGGGTTCCGCGCTGCTCTGACAGACACCCCGCCCACAGCAGCTTAGGAGATTAACCTGGTGGCTGCTCCAGGAGTGCAGGTAGCCGTCACAGGCAGCAGAGAAGGGCAAGGCATCCAGCAAGCAGGAAAGGACTTTCTTCTCTCAGCTGACACACCCGCAACCTGCCTACAGCCACTGCTATCACCATGAAAAGACAAACCAATCTGGTCCAGTCCAAGATAGTTACACCTGAGAAAGGATCTGCAGAGGCATACCTAACCATTCTCCCTGAAAAAGAATTCAAAATAAAAATCATAAACATGCTGACAACGCTGCAGAGAAATATGCAAGAGCTAAGGGATGAAGTCGGAAGGGAGATTACAGATGTCTGGAGAGAGATTACAGAAGTGAAACAAACTCTGGAAGGATTTATAAGCAGAATGGATAAGATGCAAGAGGCCATTGATGGAATAGAAACCGGAGAACAGGAACACATAGAAGTTGATGCAGAGAGAGATAAAAGGATCTCCAGGAATGAAACAATATTAAGAGAACTCTGTGACCAATCCAAAAGGAACAATATCCGTATTATAGGGGTACCAGAGGAAGAAGAGAGAGAAAAAGGGATAGAAAGTGTCTTAGAAAAAATAATTTCTGAGAACTTCCCAAAACTGTGAGAGGAAATAGTTCCTCAGACTACAGAGGCACATAGAACTCCCGAGGGACAGGATCTAAAGAGGTCAACACCAAGACACATAATAATTAAAATGGCAAAGATCAAGGACAGGGACAGAGTATTAAAGGCAGCCAGAGAGAGTAAAAAGGTCACCTACAGAGGAAAACCCATCAGGCTATCATCAGACTTCTCAACAGAAACCTTACAGGCCAGAAAAGAATGGCATGATATATTTAATGCAATGAAACAGAAGGGCCTTTAACCAAGGATACTGTATCCAGCACGATTATCATTTAAATATGAAGGAGGGATTAAACAATTCCCAGACAAACAAAAGTTGAGGGAATTTGCCTCCCACAAACCACCTCTACAGGGTATCTTAGAGGGACTGCTCTAGATGGGAGCACTCCTAAAAAGAGAACAGAACAAAACACCCAACAAATGAAGAATGGAGGAGGAGGAAAAAGAAGGGAAAGAAATCATCATCAGTGTTTATAACAGCTCAATAAGCGAGTGAGGTCATACAGTAAGGTAGTAAACAAGCTAAATCTAACCACAAATCTAAAGCCTGCAATGGCAATAAGTACGTATCTTTCAATAATCACCCTAAATGTAAATGGACTGAATGCACCAATCAAAAGACACAGAGTAATAGAATGGATAAAAAAGCAAGACCCATCTATATGCTGCTTAAAAGAGACTCACCTCAAACCCAAAGACATGCACAGACTAAAAGTCAAGGGTTGGAGGAAGATATTTCACGCAAACAACAGAGAGAAAAAAGCAGGTGTTGCAATACTAGTATTAGACAAAATAGACCTCAAAATAAAGAAAGTAACAAGAGATAAAAAAGGACATTACATAATGATAAAGGGCTCAGTCCAACAAGAGGATATAACCATTATAAACATATATACACCCAATACAGGAGCACCAATATATGTGAAACAAACACTAACAGAATTAAAGGAGGAAATAGGAAGCAATGCATTCATTTTGGGAGATTTTAACACACCACTCACCCCAAAGGACAGATTCCCCCAGACAGAAAATAAGTAAGGACACAGAGGCACTGAACAACATGCTGGAACAGATGGACTAATAGATATCTACAGAAATCTACATCCAAAAGCAACAGGATACACATTCTTCTCAAGTGCTCATGGAACATTCTCCAGAATAGACCACATACTAGGCCACAAAAAGAACCTCAGTAAATTCCAAAAGACTGAAATCCTACCAGCCAACTTTTCAGACCACAAAGGTATAAAACTAGAAATAAATTGTACAAAGAAATAAAAAAGGCTCACAAACACATAGAGGCTTAACAACATGCTCCTAAATAATCAATGGATCAATGACCAAATTAAAATGGAGACCAGCAATATATGGAAACAAATGACAACAATAACACAAAGCCCCAACTTCTGTGGGAGACAGCAAAAGCAGTCTTTAAAAAAAGGTATATAGCAATCCAGGCATATTTAAAGAAGGAAGAACAATCCCAAATGAATAGTCTAATGTCACAATTATCAAAATTGGAAAAAGAAGAACAAATGAGGCCTAAGGTCAGCAGAAGGAGGGACATAATAAAGATCAGAGAAGAAATAAATAAAATTGAGAAGAATAAAACAACAGAAAAAATCAATGAAACCAAGAGCTGGTTCTTTGAGAAAATAAACAAAATAGACAAGCCTCTAGCCAGACTTATTAAGAGAAAAAGACAGTCAACACACATGAACAGAATCAGAAACGAGAAAGGAAAAATCACGACAGACCCCACAGAAATACAAAGAATTATTAGAGAATACTATGAAAACCTATATGCTAACAAGCTGGGAAACCTAGGAGAAATGGACAACTTCCTAGAAAAATACAACCTTCAAAGACTGACCCAGAAAGAAACAGAAAATCTAAACAGACCAATTACCAGCAACGAAATTGAAGCGGTAATCAAAAAACTACCCAAAAACAAACTCTCCGGGCCAGATGGATTTACCTCGGAATTTTATCAGACATACAGAGAAGACATAACACCCATTCTCCTTAAAGTTTTCCAAAAAACAGAATAGGAGGGAATACTCCCAAACTCATTCTATGAAGCCAATATCACCCTAATACCAAAACCAGGCAAAGACCCCACCAAAAAGAAAACTACAGACCAATATCCCTGATGAACGTAGATGCAAAAATACTGAACAAAATATTAGCAAACCGAATTCAAAAATACATCAAAAGGATCATACACCATGACCAAGTGGGATTCATCCCAGGGATGCAAGGATGGTACAACATTCGAAAGTCCATCAACATCATCCACCACATCAACAAAAAGAAAGACAAAAACCACATGATAATCTCCATAGATGCTGAAAAAGCATTCGACAAAATTCAACATCCATTCATGTAAAAACTCTCAACAACATGGGCATAGAGGGCAAGTACCTCAACATAATAAAGGCCATATATGATAAACCCACAGCCAACATCATACTGAACAGCGAGAGGCTGAAAGCTTTTCCTCTGAGATCGGGAACAAGACAGGGATGGCCACTCTCCCCACTGTTATTCAACGTGGTACTGGAGGTCCTAGCCATGGCAATCAGACAAAACAAAGAAATACAAGGAATCCAGATTGGTAAAGAAGAAGTTAAACTGTCACTGTTTGCAGATGACATGATATTGTACATAAAAAACCCTAAAGACTCCACTGGAAAACTAATAGAACTAACATCAGAATTCAGCAAAGTTGCAGGATACAAAATTAACACAGAGAAATCTGTAGCTTTCCTATACACTAACCATGAACTAATAGAAAGAGAAATCAGGAAAACAGTTCCACTCACAATAGCATCAAAAAGAATAAAATACCTAGGAATAAACCTAACCAAGGAAGTGAAAGACCTATACCCTGAAAACTACAAGACACTCTTAAGAGAAATTTAAGAGGTCCCTAACAAATGGAAACTCATCCCATGCTCCTGGCTGGGAAGAATTAATATCATCAAAATGGCCATCCTGCCCAAAGCAATATACAGATTCGATGCAATCCTTATCAAATTACCAACAGCATTCTTCAATGAACTGAAACAAATAATTCAAAAATTCATATGGAACCGTCAAGGACCCCGAATAGCCAATGCAATCCTGAGAAGGAAGAATAAAGTGGGGGGCATCTCACTCCCCAACTTCAAGCTCTACTACAAAGCCACAGTAATCAAGACAATTTGGTACTGGCACAAGAACAGAGTCACAGACCAGTGGAACAGAATAGAGACTCCAGACATTAACCCAGACATATATGGCCAATTAATATTTGATAAAGGAGCCATGGACATACAATGGGGAAGTAACAGTCTCTTCAACAGATGGTGATGGCAAAACTGGACAGCTACATGTAAGAGAATGAAACTGGATCACTGTCTAACCCCATACACAAAAGTAAACTCCAAATGGATCAACGACCTTAATGTAAGTCATGAAACCATAAAATTCTTAGAAAAAAACATAGGCAAAAATCTCATGGACATAAACATGAGTGACTTCTTCATGAACATATCTCCCTGGGCAAGGGAAACAAAGGCAAAAATGAACAAGTGGGACTGTATCAAGCTAAAAACCTTCTGTACAGCAAAGGACACCATCAACAGAACAAAAAGGTATCCTACAGTATGGGAGAACATATTCATAAATGACAGATCCGATAAAGGACTGACATCCAAAATATATAAAGAGCTCACATGCCTCAACAAACAAAAAGCAAATAATCCAATTAAAAAATGGGCAGGAACCTGAATAGACAGTTCTCTAAAGAAGAAATCCAGATGGCCAAAAGGCAAATGAAAAGATGCTCCACATCACTAATCATCAGAGAAATGCAAATTAAAACCACTATGAGATGTCACCTCACACCAGTAAGGATCGCCATCATCAAAAAGACAAAACAACAACAAATGTTGGTGAGATTGTGGAGAAAGGGGAACCCTCCTACACTGCTGGTGGGAATGTAAACTAGTTCAACCATTGTGGAAAGCAGTATGGAGGTTCCTCAGAATGTTCAAAATAGAAATACCATTTGACCCAGGAATTCCACTTCTATGAATTTACCCTAAGAATGCAGCACTCCAGTTTGAAAAAGACAGATGCACCCCCATGTTTATCGCTGCACTGTTTACAATAGCCAAGATATGGAAGCAACCTAAATGTCCTTCAGTAGATGAATGGATAAAGAAGATGTGGTACATATATGCAATGGAATATTACGCAGCCATAAGAAGAAAACAGATCCTACCATTCGCAACAGCATGGATGGAGCTAGAGGGTATTATGCTCAGTGAAATGAGCCAAGTGGAGAAGGACAAGTACCAAATGATTTCACTCACATGTGGAGTATAAGAACAAAGGAAAACTGAAGGAACAAAATAGCAGCAGAATCACAGAACCCAAGAATGGACTAATAGTTACCAAAGGGAAAGGGACTGGGGAGGATGGGTGGGAAGGGAGAGATAAGGGGAGGGGGGAAGAAAGAGGGCATTACGATTAGCATGTATAGTGCGTGGGGGGCACAGGGAGGGCTGTGCGAAACAGAGAAGACACGTAGTGATTTTACAGCATCTTACTACGTAGATGGACAGTGACTGTGAAGGGGTATGTTGGGGGGACTTGGTGAAGGGGGGAACCTAGTAAACATAATGTTCTTTCTGTAATTGTAGATTAATGATACCAAAATAAAATAAAATAAAATAAAATAAAAATAAAACTCAAGGATGCAAAGACAGTGATTCCCATTGTATCTTTGTGTAATTCACCATCAGGTCTCTACAAAAAACAGATGAATATTTGGGGACAATTACCGAATACCAGAAGCTCAACTAAGTAAGAGTTCCAGTCACAGCTATTCTTTCTAACTGCCAGTGACTCACTAGAGGCCTTATTTTATGCTTCTTTACTCTACAACTCCTGGCAAAGTCACAGCACAGAAATGTCCTTGTACCCAAAGTGCTAGCACTTTCTCAGAGGACACAGCAAGCATCCTATTGAAGTATAAGCTACAATCGGCTCATGAGCACTTCGGCTTCCTTGTATCCAAGGACTAGCAAGCAAAGACAAGACTCACGATCTTGACGGGAAACTGAACTTGATCATGAGGAGGAGGTAGGACTGCTTTTACACAGGTGACCCTCTAGGGGACTATTTGGGACTCAGTTGCCCAATTGTGACTATGAATGGACAAGTACCATAATGCTAGCTTAGAAGAGCATGGAAATCAGGGGCTCAGGCACCTCAGAAGAAAATCTCTGAATAGCTTAATGTTTTACAAGTTATGCCAGACTTAAACCACTATCTATGATATGGATACGGTTACTATATATTCTAGAACCTGCAACATAAGGTTGTATTGACTTCTTTTGCTGAATTTTACATTTACTATTGAGTATCTTTATTTCTCATGAAGCTAATGGTAAAATTATAAACATGGATTTATTCATTTGTAAATTCTATAACTTTTCACATCACAGCACCTCAGTTAGAGACAGCCTATAGGGTTTTATTGCTCTCTCTAGGCTTATTTTCCCAGGCCCTTTCTGTAGGTTTAATAGGTGAGGATAATATGCACATTTAATGCTACTTCAAAATCATCTCTGATCCAATTTTTATATCCTTGAAAATGGATTCTCAATTCTTTTACTTGGCTTCTAGTTTTCATCATGCTAAGCTCAGTACACCCCATACATTCACTATAACATTATAATAAATACAGTAATTTTATCTTTGGCATACTGTATTTGACTTTTACAGCTAGATTATAATTCAAATAAGAATTCAACAGAACCTTAGTTCAAGCTGAATGGAGTTTGATTGAACAACCCTAATGCACAATGCAGTAAAAATATTGATTACTGTATTTTCAAATGGTAACATATTCAAACAACAAGCACTTCTTGTGCAAATGGTTTATCTGCAAAACCAACTTCTGCTAAAGAGTGAGCTTAAGGGTTGAAGTAAGTAACTTTCAAGACATTAATATTTAAGAAGTACTCCCTGTATTTTAATTAAACCAAGCAAAGATACAGCCTAAAACATCAAAGATCCATATCCTGTGAATACCAATATGATTAAAGACATACAGTGTTACTGATTTCAGTACCTTGAAGCAGCAGAAAGAGCCATGGAAGGGGCATATGGCAATACAGACAACTACATTCCAAGATAGCTCTCCAACTTCTGGCAAGCAGTAATCAGTAAGGACACCCTGACAGTATTACCATGGCAATCCCGAGAACAGACAAGATGAAAATGGAAGACTGTCCACACTGATATGTGATTGGCTGCTACTCCCACAAATCCTGCTTGATCAGTAAACCAGTAACCTCACATCTTTACCAAATTTTCAGATTAGTGGTTAGTACAGGTGAATATTAGTTATGATCCTTCTAAGTAACCTTCAACCAACTAAAAGCAATACTACATTTCAAGTTAGATGTTTTTTTTTAAATGAAGGAATAAAATTTCACCTTGGTATTATTTAGTTAGACCAGGTAAAGATGTAAGGATTCTGTAGGTTCTCTGAAAATGCACATTTTTCTTATTGTAAAGGATTTTCTGAAAAGTTTTTAATGCCCTCTCCCCACTTCAGAACAAGTATCTGGAACCTTATTAGGTATATACAGGAGTGCTTAATAGCAGATAAAAGGAAACTCAACTACTTCATTTATAATTTGTTACTGAGTTAATCACTTTGAGCATTTGGAGATGTTCCTCTCTGAGTTGTAGGGATTTATTCACTCAACATTCAATAGTTGCCAATTATCAGTGCCTATCACAAGTCCATCTCAAAACTTCCCAACCCATCATGGCCCCTGAGGACTTATGCCATCCATAAACCATCATCTCTATGCCTGCACAGAGGGCATGGTGCCCTGAAGGTCCTTGGGGACCCCAGCATCTAGCCCACAGAGAGTACCAGATGTCTGAGTGAAATGGAGCACTTGATGACATTTTTCTGTTCACAGAATAATATAATGCTAGACTTGAGTGGACCTGAGGCCATTCAGTCTACTTACTCTCAACACATAAAAGCTTCTTTACAGGTAAAGTGAGTGACCTCCCTGAGGTCAAAAGATCATTGCATGGCAAATGTACACTAGAAATACAGATTTTATTCTGAGAGATACTTTGTCATTTCTGAGTCAGATCTTCTGAAATCCCCCATGAAGGAGTCCTCTGTACAACCTAATGATGATTTTTATAATCTATGACTGTACCAACACACAACAGAACTGAGAAACAAACTTGCTTTGACTGTGTACCCTACTGGTGCCACAGAGATCACTCACCTGCTTCTCTCAGCCCAGCCTGTAGGGCCAGATTTATGGTGCTTTTATAAATTCTGCCTGCTAATCCCTTGCTACTCTGCTTTTCCAAATCAAATTCAGTCAGACTTATCTAGCTCTGTCTGAATGTGTCCCTTGATTGAGTGATGTTAGTTCAAGAAAAAACACTCAAATCAATTTAATGCAAATTTCCATTTACAGCCTGGTTGACCCATCAGGATACTGACAATAATAGATTGGAGTACTTAATTCCTAAGGCATGTGACTCATCGAAGGCTTAGTAATCAATTTCCATTGCAGCGACTGCATAATTCATCTTTTGTGCTCTTAAGCTCTGGAATACCAAGTGCTTGTTCATTTTCTTAAGACCTACACGTGCTTTTCCAAACAGTGAAGCCCTTTCCATGTCTCTGCAGTCACTTCCTTATCTAAATTTCCATATGCTGTCCTAGCAAGGTGTCCCACCTATGAATGCTTTAGATCAATAAAAATAATTGGCATGTTTTGCCTCCAGTTGCAGATGCCTGGAATAGATTACACGCTACTCTGACAGACAATGGAAAGATGAAAGGAGGCTGGTCACTGCTTCCATGCACATTAGCCATTAACTCTGTATAGGGCAGCCAGTAGGGATTCTTAAGAGTCTGAACCCCATTTCCCAAAGGTCCCCAATCTGTTTTCTACTTTAAGCGTTGAAGTGAAGGGAAGCATATACAAATAGGCAACTAGCAGATGTCCTTTCCAGTTTAAGACAGGCCTGCTGTGTTTCATCCAGCTTCATTTATATCTGCATTTGTCACTTGTTGTCTTTTCCTTTGACATAAGCATTATGTTGAGAGCTGACTATACTCTGGGAGTTCTCTTTGGTAACCAGGTAAATTGTTGCCTCGATTCTTAAATCTACAGGTAAGAAAATATGTAAGAAATTAGGTCCAATAAATCTGTAGAAAAGAAGCAATAATACTAACCTTTCTCTACAGGAGCTAAGTCCTTCCCCATAACGTTGTTCTTGCTGGGGTAGAAAACAAAAGAAGGCATATTTCCTCTATGTCCTTGTATTCCCTAAGTGCGGAAGACCATACGCATGCCAATGCCTGGAAGCTGCAGTGCGCTTTTCACTCAGAATGCTATTTCTATCCATTCCTAAGCAAACAGTAAAAGCGTTAAAGGAGTATTTAATACTCAGAGGCACTAGATACCATGCCTCTAAGACCGTGTTTCTCTTACAACTCTCAGCCCTATCCTTTCTGATATAAATCTGTACCCTCTCATTTTATCAATGAAGAAACTGATACCTAAAAGAAGAATTATAATAAATACGTTAACAAAACTAAGGTTCTTTTTTTCTCCTGAGTCAGTAGAGAAATGTGAGAAGTTTGAAAAAAGTATTTGTGGAAGTATAATGAATGAAAGTGCTTCTCAAACTTCAGTAGACTCCATTAACAGGAAACATTCTTGTAGTCACCCAGTGTTAAATTAAATTTATGCATGTAAATATGTACATATATACATTTTATATGCTGAATGTATATATGATATATATGTATAATTATGATATCTCTATAATATCATAAGAATTTAGCTAAGAATCAACTCCTTCCTCATAAAATTACTGTCTTATTCAGTTCAGGTTGCCAGAAGAGAATACCATTGACTGAATGGCTTATAAACAACAGAAATTTATTTCTTACAGTTCTGAAGACTAGAAAGTCTGAGATCAAGGTGCCAATAGATTCAGTGTCTGGTAAGGATTGCTTCCTTGTTCATAGATGGCTGTCGTCTTGCTGCATCCTCACAATTTTTTATAAAGACATCAAATCCATTCATGAGGACTACATTATAATGATGTAGTTACTCCCAAAGACCCCACCTTCAAATACCTCACATTTAGGGATTAGGTTTTAATACAGGAATTTGGGGAGGGCACATTCAGTCGATAGCACAATATAGTAAGTATTAACTTAAGGGGATTTTTGTGCCATGTACTTGGTATTTAGTGATACACTAAGCAGTGTCCTACACAATGTAGGAATTCAGCAAATAGTGGAATGAAGACTTCTTATATAATTATAAAACAAAAGCAAATTTACAAATTGATTTTAAATCCCACTAAATAGTAGAATGCTAGTCAACAGCATTAATAAAATGTGATTTTTTGACTTAAAAATTATTCTATTATTAACTACATTGAAAATTTTCTACTTGGCCAAGTTGATATTTTGGAATTTGAGCATGATGGACCATTATTTGTCAGTGTCAAGGAAAAATAATAAAAAATGTGTTTTAACAGTAGGTATGGAGTACATTACAAATTCAATTATTTTGAACATCATAAGTTTGTACATATACATGGGGTTAAGCCAACAAGTTTGAGATATGAGTGTGGCACTGACTATAACCACAGGTTGATTCTTTTGTTTTTGTATGTCAAAATCGGTATTCTATCCTGAAGATGTTAGTTCTAACATCAGTAAGAGGAAGAAAAACATAGTCAATCACCCTTTAAAAATCACTTAAAAAGCCTACAAAGTACAGAAAATCTAGACAAAGTTACATCACTAAATAACAGAGGTATAAGACCCTAAAATTTTCCAGAGGGGAAAAATAAGTCACAAAAAAAGAGTGAGAATCAGAGTATCCTCAGAACTCTCAACATCAACACTAGATGCCTGAGGCAGTAGAACAATGCCTTCACAACTCAGAGGAAAAAATTATTGTTCGACCCTTAAACTTGATGGGGATTTTAGAGGCAAGAAAATCCAGGCTGGAAAAATATATTTCAGATCTAGAACTAAAATATATCTTTCATGTACCTTTTCTCAGATGCTACCGAGATGGAGTCCATCAAATCAAGCTATGAACAATGATAACAACAACATGATTCAGGAAATGGAAGCTCACACATTGGAAAATTTTTAAAAGTCCCATATGAGTAGTATGCCAGGGGTATAATCAATTCCAGTTGGTGCTAGAGTGAAGAGACTGCAAGAAAAAGTTATCTAAGAAAAAAAGGGAGCTGATGGGTTTATATTTTGATATTGAGAAAAATCAGTTGGTATTGAACAGCTCATTCTGAACCCTTTAGAAAATAGATACATAGAAAACTAAGCATTGTGCAAGAAAAGAATCTTAATTATAGTATACTACCTGGCTCGGCAAAGACTACTATTTCTTTAGTTATATTGTTAATGCTAGCTTGATTTGGCCAAAAATTATGATAATTATGTTGAGAAAATTATGGGAGTGGGTAAACTAAGCCCAGAGGAGGAGGCTGTACTAAATCATCAACATCCATAATAAGATGCAATATCCCAACTGATAAAGAAATAGAAGAAATACATATTATTATCAACACATAGGTAAATTTCAGGTAAAACAGCTAAGAGTTGAAATGGTTCCTTCTAGGGAACACTAGTAGAGTAGGAGCATAGGGTAAAGAAGGGGATCATTGCTGTTCTTAAGTCTTATAGCACTATTTGACTTTTTAACTCCAAGAATGGGTTATTTTGATTAATGCTTTACTAATTAATTTTAATTTAAGACATTCTGATTGAAAGGATCCCACAAGTATTGAATAAAATATGATGAAGAAAATATGACTCATACCTAGACTCCCTTTGAGAACCTTATCCTCCTTGGGATTTCTAAATTATACCAGCTCTCAGAAAGAAATTCCTTTGTAAGTAAGAATCCTACAGATATGTTAACAATAACACTTATCTGTTGTTTTTTGTTGTTGTTATTTTACATTTATTATATCAAAGTTCTGAGTGAAAGTCTTGGATTTACACCTTCATACATAGGTGATAGATTGACTGTGTAGAGGCTTGAAAGTCAGGGTCCTAACAGGAACAAACTGACACACCCAATGAAGTATTCTACAAAGAGTCCCTTTATTAAATGTTCTTCAAAGTATGGACAGGGTACATAGAAACAAAAACAAAGGGATATGCAGTATTCCCTAGGTCTAGCCAAAGGAGACATTCTGACACTAGGTCTGAGGTAAAGCATAGTTATGAGAACCCAGAAAAGGTATATATAAGGAAATTAATAGGATATATTAGACCTTAACACATGGAAAAGTCTCCTTCAAACAGCAATGTTTCAATAATCTGGGATTGTCTACTTCTGTAAGAATCCTTTCATATTAATTGGTTTTAAAAGAACATTTACATAATGATAAATGCCATTCATTATCTATGGGTTGAATCTATAAATCAGAGCATGGGAGACTTACTTATAATTTATTTTTAAAACAAACTTTGACATTTACAATCTTTTTTATAACTATAAATAACATATCTGATAGAAGAGGCAAGAGGTTGGGTAAATTTAGCAAATTCTTCATCTTTCCCAAGCAGAAACAATAAATCCTGTCTGAACACTCATTCTTTTACTCTTTGTCAGCTTTAAAGTCATGATACAAACCACAGAATTAGTATTAAGTCATTGCCTCGTGGTCATAGGACTGGAGCTTGGGAAGGAGACTTGAAATTCCTATTTTTATATCCTTCTATATTGTTTAAATAGTGAACAAATGTATGCACATATTAAAAACAGTCAGTGTGTAGAAATCAGGAAGGATACCACTGCAGTTGTCCAGGGAGGATGTAGAAGGCAGAAGGCGTGCTGCAGACCAAGCCAGGGCTCAGGCAGCGTCATCCTTTGATGTCTCCAAAGACAGTACAACTTTCATTGTTTTTGTTTTTGTTTTTCGTATCTCCCCATACCCTTGACATCAGTGTCAGAAGCCCCAGGCAATAAGAGTAGAAGGAACGTAAAATGCTGGACTTAAGGACGCTTGTTTAAACCTGAAGTGACTAACTGGACAACTTGTTTGAGTTTGAAGTGCTTAGAATATTTTGATTTCTACTTGCTGGACATTCAGTAAGATGAGGTTAGTTCTTAAAAACTCAAGGTTACATTGTTTTCACATTTGCAGTGGACTGTGAAATCTACACCCATTAGACTTAGGAAAAGTAGCTAGACACAGGGCGGATGAGTAAGAATGAAGGAAGGAACCAAGTAGACAACACAAGAGGCCAGGAAGAAAAGATGGGTGACTGACTTTCAGAAGGAAACAGCATTATATGGTGATACACTGGACTAGCGCAAACGTGGTAAGCTTGAGCAGGGTCCCTCTGATCGTATAAGCCCCAACAAGCCCATGAAGCCAGTACAGGACATAGCCTTACCATTTTAATGATGAATATATTAGGGTCTTCATGTATAGCTCATGAATGCAAGGCCCTCAGAGAGCATGAGAAGCACAAATAGTGTAGATGCATGCTACATGGACTGAAGTACATCACCTCCCAAATGCATATGTTGAAACAATGTGATGGTATTTGGAGATGGAACCTTTGAGAGAAAATTTTGTTTAGATGAGTTCATGAGAGTGGGACCCTCATGATGGTATTAGTGTTCTTATTAATAAAGAAAGACAAGGCACCAGGGTTCACTCTCTCTGACATGTCAGGAACAAGAAAGTAGCCATCTGCAAGCCAGGAAAAGCGCCTTCACCAGAACTTGACCGTGCTGACAGCCTGTGGTCAGACTTCCAGCCTCCAGAACTGTGAGAAAATTAATCTCTGTGGTTTAAGCACCCACTCAAGTATTTTGTTATGGTAGCCGAGCTAACTAATACAATGATTTAGACAAAGTTTGACTGATAT
Source organism: Manis pentadactyla (assembly GCF_030020395.1). Classification (NCBI taxonomy): domain Eukaryota; kingdom Metazoa; phylum Chordata; class Mammalia; order Pholidota; family Manidae; genus Manis; species Manis pentadactyla. The sequence goes on along the minus strand of NC_080029.1, from coordinate 95,136,114 downwards.
CTGCTCACAACCAACCATGAAGAAAGCACTGATTTCTACTTCTAAAAATACTGCACTGGCCATGGAGAATGAAATATGGTCGAAGGATGCTACAGCCCGTCAGCTACTGCATTACCTAGGAATGCTTCCTGCTACGAGAAAACCCAGCTTAGAAGTACTTACAAAGAAGGGAGGTTTATTTTTCTCACATAAGACTTCTAGATGTAGGTTCAACATTGATATGATAGGCCCAAGCTCTTTATTCCTCTATCTTTATTTTATTATTTTGCTTGAATTCAGGATTTCTTTTTGGGTTTATTATTTTTTATTGAAGCATCATTGAGATATAGTATTATATTGGTTTCAGGTGTACAGCACGGTGATTTGGCAATTATACACATTATGAAATGCTCACTATGATAAGTGCCATTATCATCTGTCATTATACAAAGTTATTACATTATTATTGATATTCCCTATGCTGTACATTTCATCCCTATGACTTATTTATAATTGGAAGTTTGTACTTCTTTATTCCTATCACCTATTTTGTCTCTCCCCCCCACCACTCCTATGGCAACCAACAGTCTGTTCTCTATACTTATGAGTCTATTTCTGTTTTGTTTGTTCATTTATTTTTTAGATTTCACTTATAAATGAAATTATATGGTATTTGTCTTTCTCTGATATACTTCACTTAGCATAATACCCTCTAGGTCCATCCAGGTGGTCACAGATGGCAAGATTTCATCCTTTTTATGGCTTAGTAATATTCCTTTGTACACAAGCTTTTTAATTTGTGATAGCAAGGTGACCCCCATGCATCTCATTTGAGTTGCAGGCAGAAAGAATGAGGAAGCTAACAAAAGGCCTATCCCTCCTAAGGCTTTGCTGAGGATGGCTTCCTTTTCTGAATAAAAAGGACAATGTTCCCCTATAGTTCATTTACCAAAAGTAATCATGTTCCCTGCCCTCCCCCAACACAAATACATATCTGCAAATAGTTTAGGCAAATCATGATGTATCAGCTGGGGTAAGAGCCTAATCTCCTTGAAATCATAGATGGAGCCCTATCTGCTTCCTGAAAATTAAGAGTCCATAAGGAGGCAAAAAGACAAGGGTAGGGAGGCCATCTATCTTCCTGTCCACCTTCTCTCTGCCTTGCTGTTTTAGAACAACCTAAAGGCTGATGAGCAAACATCTCATATTCCATCAAAGTAGCTTAAATTTCTACAAAGGATTTTCCCCACTCAGTTTCCTTTCACAATAACCCCTGCCAAATGCATCTCTAGGGGTAAACTGTTTTAAGTTAGCTATTAAAACAGAGTGACATTTGAGAAGGGCCACAGTGTAGTTGACAGCTAGCTGAGAGTAATGCGGACTGCCAGAGTGAGCTGAGAGGGTCAGAGGCAGACAAGTACAGGACAGGGAGTTAGTACAGTCAACATAGGTGAATGCCAGAGAAACTTCTTCCTGAAGAGGAGTAGGCAGATTAAACCCTACAAATATTGGCTTATAACCTCCACCGGGAGGAGGGGCAATAGTTAAATTGTGCAAAGTACTTGAAGCTAGTATTGCTTCAGCAAAGTCAGACAAGATTTTCAAAAAAAAGGGCAAAAATGGCTATTGATAAAACTGTCCAGTATATCTACAACTGGACCTATAGCACTTTGCTGACAGTGAATCTCTTTCAAACTCCAATAGCTACTTGCTATAACTTTATATGTGAAGTCAATGAGTTTCAGGATTTGAATTGTGAGCTTTCAGAAACCCCATATGTAATATTTTTTATTACATTAAGTTGTATGCAGAGAGATAGAGAGGTTTTTATAATGCTGGGTAAGTGCAGTCTTGCTTTTTGATGGAGTTTCAATAGAACTAGTTTATTACACCCTCGAGCTACATCCCTATCAGATATGGTACAGTAATGAGATTTTTAATACTTATTAACCTCATGAATTTTGCAAACTGATAAAACTGAAAGGACCATCTATTGCATCACTGAGACTTCATTCAATGACTCTGTGTCTAATATGCTAAGGATATTACTATTGCCTCCTTTTTAAAGCTTAAAGAGGAATTTTGAGCTATTCCTCTTGATTTTTTTTTTAAACACAAATCCTTCTGACTATAAAGTATCATTCTTTACATCCAACTTAGGTACAAGTCTTAGAACAAAGCCTGATTTAAGTTCAAACTAGAAATATACCTCCCTTTTTTCCATGACTGACAAATTCTTATCTGGTGCAAAAATGTTTAAAAAAACAAGTATTCTGTATAAAATGTTAACTTGATTTCCTCCCTGGTGTCCCAATAAAAATTTTTTAAATTAAGGATGTAAAACTTAAGTTAATTAATACCCAACATTTAACTACTTACCATGTGCCAAGCACCATACTAATCTACTCAACCAAATGCTCACAAAACTCTAAGACATTGGTATTTTCAACTCCTAGGCTCCAGTTTCAGTATCAGTAAAATGAAGGTATGTAATTTTACAAACATCGTATGACACCAGATAATAAGTGAAAGAGCCAAGAATTTGTGCTTTCTCCAAAGGTTCAGCTTCCCAAAACTCACCACTTTGCCCTCATGCTACAAAGAGAAGACCCTTTCCTCCATTGGCTTCACCCTATAGACTTAGAAAAGGAGCTGATTTATAGCCAGGAAACCAAGCAAATGTATAAGCAATGGGAGCAGATATTAATTGATTTGGTCTGGGAGAACCAGGAAAGGATTCACAGAGTCTGCCATACTTAATGAGCCTTAATAATGAGTGACGAAATGTTCTCCATTCTGTCTATGCTATTGTGAGCCTGGCTATGAAAACTGGCTATACTTTTTGTTCTAGCAATTTTTACTTATCTAGAACAGTGTTATTCAATAGAATTTTCTAATAATAATGGGTAATGGAAATCTTCTATATCTGTGCTGTCAAATATGGTAGCCACTAGCCACCCATGGATATTGAACACTGAGCATATGGCTACTATAACTGAGGAATCTTGAACTTTACTAATTTTAATTAATTTAAATGTAAATAACCATTTTTGTATGTACATATATACACACACAGAGCTCAGTTTAAGCAAGACGTTGAGATGTTTCATTTATTTAGCTGATTTTATGAGGACAACCCTTTATTTTTGCCAAGTGTTAAAAATACATCATTTTTTCTTATTCTACACTCAAAATGGTAAGGGAGATTTTTGTGCAATAGGTGTTGCAAATAGGTATCAAGACTATTGAATAATGAGGAGAAATCAGGCTCAACTTGGCTACAGTTACAACAGCTGAGGATTATAATCAAGGAGCAGAATGGTGGTGGGGGATGGCAGGGCAGATGGAAAATTACCAAGAGACATCAAAGGTATGGGATTCTTGCTAATCTTACTTAATAGGATTCTTGCGGAAGGCAGGCCAAGTGATCAGATATCACCTGGAGAGTGGTGGGGGATGAAGAATTTGATCAGGTATGGAGGGTAAGAGGATTCTCTTTATACTGACTTGGCAGAAGTCTTGCTACAACTGGGCTGGGCAGGCTAAAGACAGAAAAGAGGGCTTTGAGGTGCCTGACTAAAGTTTGGTCAGAGAGTATCTCAAGAAACCACAAAGAAGATTAATGCTTTGAACTTCACTGGAATCATAGATAGTAGGTAAAGGGGAATTTCTCAGACCTTTATTTTCCATCAATAATATGAATCATCATGTAATCTGAATTCTTTTCCTCTACCCAGTCCTCTCAGCAACCACCGTAAGAAGCAGTAGGCTTAACATTTACTTAAGAAGAAACATCCCAAGAGAAGGGTCACCAGGAATAACATAAGAAGGTGGTATGTATGTGCTGTGGAAGTGAAGGGCTGTCCGTCACTCAGTCCTGAGGGCCAGAATTCTTGTCTGCTGCCAGAGTGCTCGACCTCCCCACTGTCTTCTTTACCACAATTCCTCTATTCCTTTTCTATCACAGTAGATGGGTTTGCCCCCTGACTTGCAGTTTGAGGGTATGACTCCTTTTTAAGAGAAAGAAAAAGGAATGGAGGGTGCTCACAGTGAGCAGGAACAGAGCTGACAGAACCTGGAGTCAGGTGGAAAGTGTCGTTCTGTGATTGCCCTGCAAGAACTTGAACAAAGCAGCAGTCTAGCTGTCCTGGCTGCTTTGAAGCTCCAGTCTCCCAGTCCTCCTGCTTTCCTGGGGCTTTTCTTCCTGCAGCATCCTACTCGTCCCTCCAGGAATGTTAGCCTGTTCACTATTTATCATTAGAGCACCTATCACACAGTGCTAATGAAAGATTATGATTACTGAAAAGCTTATCTTTATAAAAAGTTGAAAGAAAGGAGTCAATATTCTCCATTCCATGTAGCTTTGGCATGCTTATCTTTTAAGTTTACCTTGTACATAAGAAACATTTAGGGATGACTGTCAGGGACCTGCCCTCTCTTACCCATCCTCTGAGCAAACCTCCCACTCCCAAAGCCTCCTGTGTTAGTAGCTCAGCTACAAAAATAACCGCCCTTCCCAGCTGCTTTGCCATCCCCAAAATTAAGGTCCTAAAAGCTTCCTGCCCACTAGTACTGGTTCATTTTAAAGAAGACAGGCTACTCTTGTCTTACATACCCTTGCAGTATCAGTCTGACTGCACAAAGGTAGAGATTAATGGTTGGAATATTCATTTCCTGTAGCAGATATTCATAAACATAGATTCTCATAGGATACATGGGCTTTTCAGAGAGCTGTTTAGAATACTTTGTGGTAGCCTGTTTACACTGAAGCCAAGCTGGTGAGGATAAATCAAATATCTGAGGCTGCAGTGAAACCTAAAATCTTTAGCAGGTGATTCATAAACTTACAATGGATAAAAAAATGAGTTTGGTTTAATTGTGTATAATGACTTGGTATCATTGTAATTTGGGGTAGGTGAAAAAGAAGCTAGAGTTTAGAACCAGACCTATAATGAAATATATTTGTACCTTTGTTCTCTTCAAACACAGAAACAAGCAGTTAGGGGGAAAAAAAAATTGCAGAAGCCTTGAGCGAGATAATGGGATTTCTCTTAATTTGATTTGCTGGGGAGAGTGCTGGCCTATTTAATACCTCCATGTGGAGTTGCTGTTTATATTTTGGTTTCTAATTAGCATAGTCATTCTGAAGCCTCTAGCTGACTTCCCCTTCCATATAAATCTAATTTGGCCTTGAGGAGGGTGATTAGAGCAGCACAAAGAGCACAAACAAAGAGAAATGTCTGCCGAACAGCAGGCAGGCTTAGTGCACTTGGGGCATGCGCAGAGGCCAGCAGCCAGGCTGGTGTGCGGTGCTGCGGCGA